>NC_084611.1:82586615-82659115 GCF_033978795.1 Nerophis ophidion
TATAAAATTCGAGGTTCAGACGCATGTTCGTCAAACTAATAATAATAATAACTGCTATAGCAGCCGCAACATTAATACAGCCACAACTACAACTCTTGCTGACCTACTGCCCTCGGTAATGGCACCATTCCCAAAGTATGTGGGCTCTATTGATAACCTCACTAACAACTTTAACGACGCCCTGCGCGAAACCATTGATAACATAGCACCGCTAAAGTTAAAAAAGGCTCCAAAAAAGCGCTAAGTGTTCATTTAACTGCTCCGCAATAATTTTTTCAAGGATTTTTGAAATAAAGGGAAGGTGAGACACCGGTCGGTAATTTACCATGAGGTCAGGATCGAGGTTAGGTCTTTTAAGAAGAGGATGAATAACCGCTTTTTTGAATGCTAGGGGAACAGTGCCCGAGGAGAGTGATAAGTTTATAATATTTAGCACTGATGGACCTAATAATACAAAGAGCTCCTTGATCAGTTTCCCAGGAAGAGGGTCAAGTAAACATGTTGTCTGCAACAAACTCTGAGAATTCATTAATAAAGTCCGAATAGGGCCCTGGGGGGCGGTAGATAACAGCCAGGTGTAGAGGCAGCGGTGTGACAGACCTCATAGTAAGCACCTCAAACGATTTATATTTATTATTTATGTTAGGACTAAGGTTAAAGTTTTCGTTGTATATTAGTGCAACCCCCCCACCCCTTTTGAGCGGACGGGCAATATGCGCATGTGTAAAGTTAGGAGGACATGCCTCATTTAGCGTAAAAAAGTTGTTTGGTTTAAGCCAGGTTTCGCTGAGACCGATGACGTTAAGATTGTTGTCTCTGATAATATCATTAACTAACAACGTTTTAGGAGACAATGATCTTATGTTTAAAAAACCTATATTATAGGTAGTGGGCTGTTTTAGGGAGTTTTTGATCAAATTATCCGTAGTAGCAATATTAATAATGTTGTGTTTATTATGCCCAGTGCATTTAGTATAGTTACGACCATATCTAGGAATTGATACGACAGGAATTTTCCGATTGTTTGATTGTTGCTTTGATAAACTGCACGCATCATGGTTAGCCACCTCAGTAACGGGGATTTTCCGATTGTTTGTTTGTTGCTTTGATAAACTGCACGCATCATAGTTAGCCACCTCAGTAAAACACATGTCCAACTCTGAAACACTCAAAGCAGAAAAAACTTGTTCTAATTTAACTGACTCCTTACCCAGACCAGTAGTCTCGCATTTTCCATTTAAATCCGTCTTCGGGATGGAGGAAAGTGGTGTTCTGTGGGGATTAGCCTTCTGCTTTGTTTTTAGCCCCGCTCGGCATCCGCGTTTCCGATCACACCGCTGGCGTCTGCTCCGTAGACGGCCCCCGCTGCTACTAGACTCCCCTGCTTCACAGGCCGCTGGATGTAGCCGCCGATGTATTCCCATGCTAGTTAGCAAGTCTAGCACGCAAGTGTCTATCGGTCCAAAACGGCCCGATGTGTCCACATCCAGAAGTGTCTGGCGGTCGTACGTGATCACGGAGTGACCACGATGTGAGCCAGCCATAAAGTTTGTGGAATTGTCCGGTATTTCTGCCAAATGTTCCATCTTTAGCAGGAGCTCCTCGAGAGCGCAGCCCGTCCGGGCGCCGCCATCTTGGAATACATGTAGTTATGCCCGCTGTTACACAACTCTATGTGCGTGCTGTTACACAACTCTATGTGCGTGCTGGCCGGTCACGTATTGTGTGAAACCTCTAATACAATCCTCATGCGATTGTAAGGCATACTTGTTCAACAGCCATGCAGGTTACACTGAGGGTTGTGATATAAACAACTTTAACACTCTTACTAATATGCGCCACACTGTGAACCCACACCAAACAAGAATGACAAACACATTTCGGGAAAACAACCGCACTGTTACACAACATAAACACAACATAACAAATACCCAGAATCCCATACAACCCTGACTCTTCCAGGCTACATTATAAACCCGGATAGCACCAATTGATTTTTATATTTATTTGATTAAGAATCATTACAAATAAGAATCGTGAATAATTCGAAAATTGGTGTGTTTATACATACATATATACATATAAATATGTATATATGTATGTATATACATATATACATACGTATATATGCCCTGCGATGAGGTGGCAACTTGTCCAGGGTGTACGCCGTCTTCCGCCCGATTGTAGCTGAGATAGGCACCAGCGCCCCCCACGACCCCAAAAGGAATAAGCGGCAGAAAATAAATGTATGTATGTATATATATATATATATATATATATATATATATATATACATATATAGCTTGACGATTTGGTTCAATATTTGTGGTTGCCGATACGATTACGGGACACTATAATATTTTAAGAACGATAGGATCCGAAACGATTTCGTGAGTATAAATCAATTCAATTACTTATTTGCAAAAAATGAAAAAAACAAGCAGTGTGACTGTGAAATAAATAGTGGAAAACAGGACACTGCAGATAAAGAGTAAATTATACCGTTCCTAAATCCGATGTTTTCCATTTTCTAGTATCAAAAACATCGATTGATTCCCTTTTAAAACGATTGTGGATCGAAACCTATCTCTTGGAAGGCAAACCGTGTCGATCTGTCACTTCATTTTCTGTTTGTTTCCTTATTTTGGTATTCACTTCCTGTCCGTCCTCTTACTTTGTTGTTTTTCCCGTTTGTTCCGCTGAGCACTGTTTTTCCTCACTTGCCGTTGATTGGCAGCCGGTCCACACCTGCTGGCAATCAACATATGTCTATTTATGTTTTCACTCGAGCACTCCTCAGTGCTCAATGATAAAACCTATGTTTGGAACATCTATGCGAGACTGCTTTATTTTCTGTTTTTTTTCATGAGATTAAAACTCATCATACCTGCTCTCTGCACTTCTGGTTCTTGCGTCTCGGGATAAGACAACGGCAGCCATGCGGTTCCCGAACACAAACTCGCCGAGCACAAATCGATGTTATTGAAATTTAGGAATACAAACCGACTTATAAATTTACATTTATTTAGATAAATATATATATATATATATATATATATATATATATATATATATATATATATATATATATATATATATATATTTACATATATATATATATATATATATATATATATATATATATATATATATGTATATATATATATGTTGGAAAAAATCGATTCGAGTACCAATCGAATCGAATGCGTTGTGCGATTCAGAATCGATTCTCATTTTTTTAAAATCGATTTTAATCAATCCAACAAAACAATACACAGCAATACCATAACAATGCAATCCAATTCCAAAACCAAACCTGACCCAGCAACACTCAGAACTGCAATAAACAGAGCAATTGAGGAGACACAAACACGACACAAAACAAACCAAAATTAGTGAAACAAAAACGAATATTATCAACAACAGTATCAATATTAATTATAATTTCAGCATAGCAGTAATTAAATATCCCTCATTGACTTTATCATTAGACATTTATAAAAATAAGTAAAAAAAGAACAATGGTGTCACAGTGGCTTACACTTGCATCGCATCTCATAAGCTTGACAACACACTGTGTCCAATGTTTTCACAAAGATAAAATAAGTAATATTTTTGGTTTGTTTAATAGTTAAAACAATGTACGTAATTGCTATCAGTTGATAAAACATTGTCCTTTACAATTACAAAAGCTTTTTGAAAAAAATCTACTACTCTGCTAGCATGTCAGCAGACTGGGGTAGATCCTGCTAAAATCCTGTGTATTGAATGAATACAGAATCGTTTTGAGTCGGAAAAATATCGGTTTTGAATCGAGAATCAAATCGAATGGAAAAAATCGATACATTATCGAATCGTGACCCCAAGAATCGATATTGAATCGAATCATATATATATATATAATTTATTTTTGTACTTGATTTTTGCCATTTACAATCCCTAAATAATTGACTGTTGATTTGTTTATTTGTCGGCGATGGTGAAAATCAAAAAAGCATATCAATAACAAAATAACAAAAGACGGTATGTCAACGACATGGATATGCATGCTCATGCAACAACAACTCTTCAATTACAAAAGAGGTCCAAAGAGGATGTGTAGGGTACGCGTCGCTCCAGCTGTGGCCAGCTCAAAGTTGGAAGCAAACATGGCGCCCTGTGGCCAGGTGAGACGGTCTGAAACCGCGTTGGGCATACCCTCTTTATACGCCACTCGGCTACAGCCGCCCACATACTGCACACCCCCGCACTCCTCCTAGCGGGCTCCCATTAGCGTCCCTGTCGAGCAACCTCCCTGCAGATCACTAACACTTTAGCGCTGTAGCACACACACACACACGGTATACTTCACACGTGTGTACGAACATCACAGCAAACACGCAAAAGAGCTCAACAGAGCGAGCGGAAGTAAGGCCGTCACGCCAGAGTTGCCTAGCAACCAGGTGATTCCTCCAAAGAGAGTCTCTCCATGGGAGATTCCCGGGGAGGACATTCACCAGCTAAGGTGCGTGCGTGTGTGTGTGTGTGTGTGTATGTGTGTGTGTGTGTGCGCGTACGGTCCAACCCGACGTATTGTGTCTCGACGGGGACGTTTTAACTAGAAGATGCTAAATTGCTCATATTCTTATTATATACTTGCTATATTGGGCTGTGTCTAGTTTGCACACCCGGATTATCATATCAATCTTTCAGCAGGGTGGGATTATGATACAAGCTCTAAGTATTGAGTGCACACGTTTTAATGTGTCTTGGATTTTCTCTCGCTGCCCTAGAATCCAAGTCTACTGTATGTACAGTCATAAGAAAAACATGAGGATTCCCATATGATGTAATGCTTCTGCCCGTGAAGGACTGCAGACAAAAGGGTGAAACCTGGCCGTAACATGCGCCTCTACTGCGTTGCCCGTGTTTATTACTTCTCTGACAAATACACCACTTGGTGGCGCTGTTATCAGATCAGACAAAAAGTACTTCAACAATCCAAAAGGGAAAATTTAGATTTTCAGCACAATCCCATTCAAGATCAGATAAACATTACAGGGAGACAGAAGTAGGATCGCTGACAGGTCTGCCAACTTCCTGGGCCCCTTACAAAAAAAAGGTGAGAAACAGGTAACGCTGGGGAGGGCGAGTGAGTAAATAAATATTCAGTCAAAGGCTGGACTCCAGGGAAGGGGTCCAGATTGAGGCCCAGGAAAAAAAACTCATAGCACACATAAACATGTTACATAGAAACAACAAAACTTGCAACAGAAGAGAGGGAGTGGGAGCTACGAAGGCCGGCTGCTGTTGTACAAGCGCTACTCAAAAACAAACAAACTTGCAGCTCAGTTGCCAGACTTATACCATTAAAGTAATAGTGGTACGGTGTCTTCCATTTATAGTGACGCACTGTAAAACAATGACAGTAAAGTTTACGATTAAAAAATAAAAAATGGCCGCTCTGACGCCAGAATTATATCGTAAAAATAACAGTGGTACTGTTTCTTCCATTTATACTAAAACACTGTAAAAACAGTGACTGCAGACTTAACAGTAAATAAAATGGCATTTTAGTCACAGTTTTACTATTTACAGCAAAACACTGCAAAAAATAGAAGTTACAGCGTAAAAAACCCTGTACATTTTACAGTAAAAAACTAACAGTGGTGCCATTTACAGTAATGTTTTTAAGTTTTATTTAGGTAAAGTCTCCGACCGTAAAAGAAAAAAACACTGTACAATCTGGCCAATCTTTTACCGTAAAATCTCTTTTTTTACACTTTAACGTAAATGTGTGTAGGCGAATCATCGGCCATTTTTTAGGGGACTGACAAGCACTGGTGTCAATCTTGATCAAGACTGGTTAAAAACAAGTAAAATGTCTCTACGTAGCCACCTAACTAATTGATGGTTTATTTAAGAATGATGAAGTGTTCATGTATAACCTGTAGAGGGCGCCACACATGTTCCATAGAACAGGTCAATCAATCAATCAATGTTTACTTATATAGCCCTAAATCACTAGTGTCTCAAAGGGCTGCACAAACCACTACGACATCCTCGGTAGGCCCACATAAGGGCAAGGAAAACTCACACCCAGTTGGTGTCAAACTCAAGGCGTGGGGGCCAGATCTGGCCCGCCACATCATTTTATTTAGCCCTCGAAAGCAAGGAAAAAATATGCTTCATTAAAGTACTTCATATTTTCTTACTAAATGTATTCGTTTTTTCCATTTTGACAGAAAAAAATACATGTACTCAGTGCAATCGCATATTTTTTAAGCATAATTATAAAGTAACTAATATATGATCATACATTCACACAATGTCTTTATGAAACTTGAAATAAACGCTTTTTATCTGCTTGACTTATGATTTCAAAGCAAGTTATTCAAATTGTCAAATTTAATAAATAGATTTTAATGCGGACGTTATACCGATCTGTTGTGGTGAAGAAGGAGCTGAGCCGGAAGGCAAAGCTCTCAATTTACCGGTCTATCTACGTTCCCATCCTCACCTATGGGCATGAGCTTTGGGTCATGACCGAAAGGATAAGATCACGGGTACAAGCGGCCGAAATGAGTTTCCTCCACCCTTAGAGATAGGGTGAGAAGCTCTGCCATCCGGGAGGAACTCAAAGTAAAGCCGCTGCTCCTCCACATGGAGAGGAGCCAGATGAGGTGGTTCGGGCATCTGGTCAGGATGCCACCCGAACGCCTCCCTAGGGAGGTGTTTAGGGCACGTCCGACCGGTAGGAGGCCACGGGGAAGACCCAGGACACGTTGGGAAGACTATGTCTCCCGGCTGGCCTGGGAACGCCTCGGGATCCCCCGGGAAGAGCTAGACGAAGTGGCTGGGGAGAGGGAAGTCTGGGTTTGCCTGCTTAGGCTGTTGCCCCCGCGACCCGACCTCGGATAAGCGGAAGATGATGGATGGATGGATGGATGGATGGATTTTACAGCGACTTTGTGGAATTTACTGTGGTTTAACAGCATTTTACTGTACATGAAAAAACAGTGTCACCGGTTTTGGACCAAAAAATCCTAGCATCTGAGCTGCCAGTGAAAAACAGTGGTACTTTTTTTTCCATTTCCATCTACATGCTAAGAAAAACACTACATTTTACGGTAACATTTTATGACTGACCTGTCAGTTTTTTCCAGTAAAATCCCCCCCCAAAATTTACATTGTACATACAAAAACAAATCATCAAATACATAGGCCATTGTGTAATAATATAACTCACTGTTGGAAGTGGCCCTCTGAGGGTGTCATGACTTGGACTTTGAGCGGTTTGTTTTTCCGTGGTGCAGATCGAACGGACCGGACACGGCGTGAAGGTAATGACATCTTTTAATCTTAACTCGAAAAAAGAACAAACGAAAGGCGCTCACAGCGCAGGTACAAAACTTGGCTATGAAAACAAAAACTTGCACTAAGGCAAAACTATGGACATAAAACTAAATTTGCAAACTATGGCATGAATTAAGAAAACTTACTTGAAACAAGAAAAGAGCATGAAAAAAGCTCAGCATGGGTCATCAGCATGGATAACAAGGGTGTGTAGAAGGTGATGTCGCCAGGCTGACTGCCTGGCAACTACAGGCTTAAATGGTGCTGTGGTGCTTGAAAACAGGTGCATGAGTTCAAATGAATCAGGTGCGTGAGTCGTGAGGACAGGTGAATTTATTGGTAGGCATGGAAACGAAACAATGGAGTAAAAAAACAGGAACTAATGGAGTCTTGAAGTAATCTAACACAACTAAACAAAACATGATCACAAAGACATGACAGACGGCAAACATATATATACATCTATACATATATATATATGTATATATATATATATATATATATATATATATATATATATATATATATATATATATATATATATATATATATATATATATATATATATATATATATATATACCTACTCAGTGGCCTAGTGGTTGGAGTGTCCGCCCTGAGATCGGTAGGTTGTGAGTTCAAACCCCGGCCGAGTCATACCAAAGACTATAAAAATGGGACCCATTACCTCCCTGCTTGGCACTCAGCATCAAGGGTTGGAATTGGGGGTTAAATCACCAAAAATGATTCCCGGGCGCGGCACCCCTGCTGCCCACTGCTCCCCTCACCTCCCAGGGGGTAATCAAGGGTGATGGGTCAAATGCAGAGAATAATTTCGCCACACCTAGTGTGTGTGTGACAATCATTGCTACTTTAACTTAACGTAACATGGCCCTCAATTAAACCAAGTTTGATACCCATGTTCCATAGGATTAAGGAGGAGATTATTTCTGGCGTTCTTTAGTTACTTGATTATAATGTTAGACCCGCTCGACATCCATTGCTTTCGGTCCCCTAGAGGGGGGTGGGTTGCCCACATCTGAGGTCCTCTCCAAGGTTTCTCATAGTCAGCATTGTCACTGGCGTCCCACTGGATGTGAATTCTCCCTGCCCACTGGGTGTGAGTTTTCCTTGCCCTTTTGTGGGTTCTTCCGAGGATGTTGTAGTCGTAATGATTTGTGCAGTCCTTTGAGACATTTGTGATTTGGGGCTATATAAATAAACATTGATTGATATATATTTGTATGAATGACTCAGCCTTTGCGTTACTGTTACTGAAACAACTTACAGAATAGTCGTTCAACAGGGGGTTCGCAGAGCTACTAACCCTAACCCCAACCCTAACCTATATAAATAAACATTGATTGATTGATAATAATGCTTATAATAATAGTAAAATGCCATATGATTATATTTCTGCATGGTGTGATGTGTATGTGAGGGGTCGTTGAACTTCGAACTGCCTGACATTTTTGGACTTTTGGACTTTATTATTATGTTCACAAACATTATGAAAGTTTGCATAATTTTAAAAAAATATTCAGAAAAAAAATCAAATTTTTGGGATTTTCAAATGTATCATGATTACATCCTAAAAAAAAAAAGTGACGTTAAAGTGACAGAGTGTGTGTGTGTGTGTGTGTGTGTGTGTGCTACGTTGAGTGATGCGACCATGGTAACAGCGCAGCAGGCTACACAAGGCCAGCGGCCTTGCTTAGGTTTTCCTTTTCTACTGTACTTCTCTTTTATTTATTTATCAAGCAGTGATGTATTCATGTTTCACAGAGCGCCGCCGACGACAAATATCTCACACATGCAAGCAGAAGAATGAGCGGTCGGAAAATTTTGCGATTATTTTTTTTGGGGGGGTAGGGGGGGACGGGCTGTGACGATGAATCCCCGCGGTGTTGCTGCTGACGATGATGCTTTGGAGTATTCATAGCGACACAATCACACCTGTCTCCAGCGCCAATGATGGTGGTAAGAGTGAGAGACAAGGAGGAAGTGAGGTGGGGGGTGGGGGTGGGGTTGGGGAGGTGTTGGCGGCGCGGAGCGAAGAGCGCGAGGTTGAAAGGGTGACTTTTTTTCTTTTTTTTTGACGATGCCACTGACAGGCAACTGTAACCTTGGAGATTCGTGAGGGGCTCGTCACCATGGAAACGTCCAATCAGGGAGGACAAGAACAAAAATTCTTGAGGCTAGTGCATCCAGGAAATACCTGAACACACACACACACACACACACACACACACACGCACACATTCTTTGTGTCTTTTGTTTACATGTCAAGTACACATTCAGGTGCTAGGGGCCCAAATACAAACACAAATGGTTTACACTGCGACTAAAGTCCGCACCAAAACCTAACTTTCCTTTACAGTTTAAACTCAGGGGTCCCCAAACTACGGGCCACGGGCCGGACACGACCCACCTGTGTCCAAAATACGTACCGCCGTACGTCCATCCTTCCATTTTCTACCGCTTATTCCCTTTTGAGGTCGCAGGGGGCGCTGGCGCCTCTCTCAGCTACAATCGGGCCCTGCCCGAAGTCCCAATTTAATTTTTTTTACTTTTTTTAATCTGTCCTTTTAAATCATTTTCTACCACTTGTTACTCTCGGGTTCTCCTAGCTGCTCAGGCAAATCATATTGTCTAAAAATGCATTTTCTCATCGATAACATGACATCATCGGAAAGTGCGCGCTCTTTCAGTCAATTAGTGCGAGAGGAATATATATACATACATACATACATACATATACACATATATATACATATATATGTCTTAATTGGATTATCCAGAGAATAGTGCTCGATACCGTGGTAGAGCGCAATATGTATGTGTGGGGAAAAATCACAAGACTACTTCATCTCTACAGAACTGTTTCATGAGGGGTTCCCTCAATTGTCAGGAGATTTTTTTTTTTTTCCCCTCAATCTCCTGACGATTGAGGGAACCCCTCATGAAACAGTTCTGTAGAGATGAAGTAGTCTTGTGATTTTTTCCCCACATATATACATACATAGATATATATATATATATGCAGCCAAGCCCCCAATTTTTTTAACCCAAAAAGTTGGGGGACCACTGGTTTAAATCGGTCCCGTTTATGTCCAACAAATACTGTTTTTATACCCATTTTTTTCTTCATGTTTTTGCCACCATGTTTTTTTGTTGTGTTTTCTCCCGCTATGTTTTTTCCACTATGTTTTTTAAAAATAAATGTTCACACCATGTTTTTTCCATCATGTTTATGCCTGTATTTTCAATCAAGTTGTTTTTACCATGTTTTGTTTTACTGTTTCTTACCATGTTTTGTTTTACCATTTCTTACCATGTTTTGTTTTACCATGTTTTGTGTCACTGAGTGTTTTTACCAATATGTTTTTCCACCAACTTCTTTTTGTACCATGTTTTGTTTTAAAAAAAAAAATTACATCATGATTTTTGTTTGTTTGTTTCACTGAGTTTTTACCATGTTTTTTGCCACCATGTCTTTTTTTATTGTTTTTTACAGCCATGTTTTTCCCCAAAATGTTTCTTTTACGCCATGTTTTTCTCCCAAGTTTTTTTTCTAACAGATTTTTTCCCACAATTTTTTTTTTGGTCCTGCCAAGCTTTTTTTAACTATGTTTTGTTTTACCATTTTTTTTCGCATGTTTTTTTTTCTACAATATTCTGTTCCGTTGAGTGTTTTTAATATTTATTTCCACCACAATTTTTTAACATATTTTTTTCCATCAAGTTTCATACTATTTCTACCATTTTTTTTTTTTAGGTTTTCTTGCCAGATTTTTCCACCGTGTCTTTTTTCATTATGTTTTCCATGACCATGTTTTTTTTGCTGAATTTCCCACCATGTTTCTTTTCCAACATGTTTTGTTTACAAAAGCTTTTCGCGGCCATGTTTTTTCCCAATCACATCTTTTTTGTCGCTTTTTATCCACCAGCTTTTTTTAACATGTTTTATACATAATTTTTTCCCCCACCAAGTTTCTTAACATTGTTTTTGGTATCATTTTGTTTTCACCATGTCCCCTCCAGGGCTCTGTACGGTAGGACATTTACAAAACCCCAAAACAGTGAAAGTTGGCACGTTATATAAATCGTAAATAAAAACAGAATACAATGATTTGCGAATCCTTTTTAACTTATATTCAATTGAATACACTGCAAAGACAAGATATTTAAATGTTCGAACTGAGAAACTTGTTTGTTTGTTTTTTGCAAATAATCCTTAACTAAGAATTTAATGGCAGCACCACATTGCAAAAAAGTTGGCACAGGGGCATTTTTACCACTGTGTTACATGGCCTTTCTTTTAAATAACACTCAGTAAATGTTTGGGAACTGAGGAGACCAATTTTTGAAGATTTCCAGGTGGAATTATTTTGCATTCTTGCTTGATGTACAGCTTAAGTTGTTCCACAGTCTCTGTTGTCACATTTTAGGCTTCATAGTGGGCCACACATTTTCAATGGGAGACAGGTCTGGACTACAGGCAGGCCAGTTTTAGTACCCGCACTCTTTTACTATGAAGCCACAGTGTTGTAACACGTGGCTTGGCATTGTCTTACTGAAATAAGCAGGGGCGTCCATGATAACGTTGCTTGGATGGCAACATATGTTGCTCCAAAACCTGTATGTACCTTTCAGCATTAATGGTGCCTACACAAATTTGTAAGTTACCCATGCCTTGGGTACTAATACACCCCCATTTCATCACATATGCTGGCTTTTGAACTTCTGCCTAAAACAATCCGGATGGCTCTTTTCCTCTTTGGTTCAGAGAACACGACGTCCACAGTTTGCAAAAACAAATTGAAATGTAGACTCGTCAAAACACAGAACACTTTTCCACTTTGCATCAGTCCATCTTAGATGAGCTCAGGCCCAGCAAAAGTCGGCGGCGTTTCTGGGTGTTGTTGATAAATGGCTTTCGCTTTGCCACTTGTGCCAGCTTTTTAGAAACATGTTGCAGGCATCAAATTCCAAATGAGCTAATATTTGCAAAAAATAACAATTTTTCTCGGTTCGAACATTAAGTATAATGTATTTGCAGTCTATTCAATTGAATATAGGTTGAAAAGGATTTGGAAATCATTGTATTTTGTTTTTATTTACGATTTACACAACTTCACTGGTGTTGGGTTTTGCAAACAAGGCAAAAAAGAAACCAATCTAATTTTGACTTTCTAATCAATTCCATGAATTATATTATTCATTGTTTTTTGTAATACATACGTTATGGACACCTTATAGTCGTAACTGAGTTATATAACATCTGTTAACCTTTTTAAAGAAAACATATGCATAATGGCCAATTCAATTATTCGTGACGTCATATGTAAAATGATGTAATATTGACCACGCCCCCAGCGCCACTCGTACTTTGGCAATCTGGGAGAAATCCTGGTACAATTAAGATTTGTTTGTTTTTTTCAAATCAAATGCAGACCCATCCATCCATCCATTTTCTACCACTTATTCCCTTTGGGGTTGCGGGGGGCGCTAGTGCCTATCTCAGCTACAAACGGGCGGAAGGTGGCGTACACCCTGGACAAGTCGCCACCTCATCGCAGGGCATCCAACGCAGACATTTTCTGTAAATGGATATAAATCCGAAATGTATCCAAAGCAACTGAAATGTAAAAGATCGGGTCGCGTTCATCCGACTTATATGTTGTTAAATAATAATGAGGTTAAATGTTTGTTATTTCATGAACTCATTGATAGTTAACTGGTTTAAAAAGTTATGTAAATAGTTAAAAAGTGTTTTGTGTGAAGATATTTGGGTGTGGAACTTATTATTTGGATTTACAGTTTTTCCGATGGGAATACTTTTGGGTAAGGTATGTTTTGCCTGATGACGTCACTTCCAGGCCGTATTACCAAAGTTATTTGCAGCAACAATGTACATGTTTATGTTTGGTGGCTTGGTGGACATTTTTCTTTTTCAGAACTGCACTGTGCGAGGTTTTTTTTTTTCACCCTGAGACATATTTGAAGAGAAACCGCAGAGTCGACAGAATTCCAGTGGATTATTGTAGACAAGGCGGCTTAAGCGGAGGAGTGGGACAAAATAAAGCCAAGAGACAAAGAGTGGAAGGATATGGGTGGCAGACGGCTCGCAGGCACCAGGATCTCGGCGGGCTGGTTTGGGTGAGAGCTAAGAGAACCACAGGAGCTAGAGTCGGATACGGAAGCTCTTCCTCCTCCTCCTTGGCGTCTTCCTCCCTCCCTTCCTCTCCCTCCACCGACACGTGCACCCTCTCCCCGCCCTCCTCGTCTTCATCGCCGTCCTCCGGCGCACCTCCCCCGTGATGCTCACGCAGGTCTGGTTCCTGGGGGCCCGTCATAGCCGTGCTGGGGACAGCCTGGACCACCTGAAAAGACAGGCGGGACCGGTGAGGGCAACCGCCACTTTTTTACTCCGCCAAGACTCTCTGAAGCCATTTTGGGAAATGAGAGTGCGGCGTGTCCGTTCAGGGAACATAAATCTCCATAAATCCACAACAAAGTGACGAGCAAACAACCTCGGCGTTAATTCTTTGAAATGCACACAAGCTTTAAGCAAACAAGGACAGAGTTGCTTCGCAGGCGCTTTCATTAGCGTGGGGGTTGAGGGAAATAAATGGCTTTGATTAGTATTTTCATGACCAACCGTTTACCCAGTTAATTTGTTTAATGGCGTGGAATTGATTGTTGACGCATCGCTTCTTGAGGCAACAAACAGGATAGCACTGCTTGGCTGCCACCAGCAGAGGCGCTGTTGTAACACTCTCCACTTGTTTGCCAGAGAAGGACAACATGGCGTCAGTGCTGAACAAACACTGACAGCCAAGGAAGCAGGGGTTCAGAACATTGAGTGGCATTTTTCCGTCCCATTGGAAAAGCTACTTTATCATCACCATAAAAAAGACCGAACTTAACACTTAGTTGATTATTTTAGTGACGTAACCATAAATCTGAGTTAGCTTGCAACAAAATCCATCTTAATTCACGATAAAAACATTTTTACATTAATACAACCTTGCGAAAAATCTGTTAACCTACAATTAAATTATGTCCACATTTGAACCGATACAGTACCTGGGAATCGATACCAGTACTTAACGATACCAATTATCTGTATTTTTGTGGGTGTTAATTAATTTATTTGTTTTGATAACATATAAAAATAATAATAATAATACATTTTATTTATAAGGCGCCTTTCTGGGCACTCAAGGAGACCGTACAAAATATAAAACATATAAAAAATTAGATGATTATAACAACTGCTCTCCAGTTGTTATAGCTTTCTCATTCGCAAGTATAATATTAAGTTGCAGTTGCAAGTCCAAGATGCTAGATGCCTGTATCGTGCAGTTTATAGTGTGTTTTTAATTGTGGCGCCCTAAAAAGTGTATACACTGTAAATATTGTACTTATTGAACACCAACTGTTAGATTGTAACGTGCACCTTAATTGTAGTTTTCATTCACAGTTTTGGAAGTGTTGAAATCGCCATATAAAATTGTAAATGCTAATCAGTAGCATGTCGATAGCAAAGTCAATGCACTGTATATTTGCATTTATGGAAAAGTGGAGCCTTACATAACTTACGCTGGAGCGTTTTTTTTTTTTAGTCAATTTCTTTGTTGGCATTGAAAACTGCAACATTACCTAGAGGGAGTTTGACTGAGTCTGCTCTCAGTGCTTCTGGAGTGACAGCCTGGTGTCGAAGTGAGTCGGCAACTGGGCGTGGCGTCACACGTAACCCAGGTACTGTAATATGGCACCGTTGGCTTTTACGTGGATCGCAAGATTCGGTCGATGCCAAGAAAGTACCGGATTTGGTATCTATCCTGAGTCGACACACCATATACAATAAATGCATATAAAACTAGGAAAATGTTAACTTACACCAAATCTTTTTTGACCTATGATAAATCAAACTTTTTTTAAGTAAGAATCCTCATAAGACTACAATAAAGTCTGGTTTATGTATAATAAATCTATGTTAACCCACCACAATTTTATGTTAACTCGTGATAAACACAAGTTAACGTAACAAAAGTCCATATTTAGCGACAATAAATCAATGTTAACGTGCGATAAAGTTATGTTTTCTCACAACAGATTGTTACCTTCTGATACATTGGTTTACCATACAATAAATCTATGTTGACTGACAACAAATCCATTTAAGCTTCTGATAAAGTCATGTTTATCTACAACATATTTTCATTACCTATGACTAAGTTATGTTCACTCATGACAAAGACAAGTTAACAAATAAAAGTCTATCTTTAGCTACGATCAATTAATGTTAACTTACGTAGAAGCCATAGATAGATTGTTACCTTTCAATAAATTGGGTTGCAATTCGATAAATCTATGTAGACTGACAATGACTCCATGTAAGCCTATAATAAAGTCATGTTTATGTACATTTCTTTGTTAACCTACAACTGAGTTATGATAACGCATGATAAATACATGTTAACGACAAGAAATCAATGGTATTTTACCATAAAACCATGTTTTCTCACAACAGATTGTTACCTTCTGATACATTGGTTTACCATACAATAAATCTATGTTGACTGACAACAAATCCATTTAAGCTTCTGATAAAGTCATGTTTATCTACAACATATTTTCATTACCTATGACTAAGTTATGTTCACTCATGACAAAGACAAGTTAACAAATAAAAGTCTATCTTTAGCTACGATCAATTAATGTTAACTTACGTAGAAGCCATAGATAGATTGTTACCTTTCAATAAATTGGGTTGCAATTCGATAAATCTATGTAGACTGACAATGACTCCATGTAAGCCTATAATAAAGTCATGTTTATGTACATTTCTTTGTTAACCTACAACTGAGTTATGATAACGCATGATAAATACATGTTAACGACAAGAAATCAATGGTATTTTACCATAAAACCATGTTTTCTCACAATAGATTGTTACATTCCGATAAATTGGTTTACTATCCGATAAATGTCTGAAGACTGACTAAGACTACAATAAAGTCATGTTTATGTACAACATATCTTTGTTACCCTACAACTAAGTTATGTAAACTTGCGATAAATACAGGTTAACTAACAAAAGTCCATCTTCAGCTACAATCAATTGTTGACTTACGATAATGCCATGTTTTTTCCACGATAGAATACAATATTTGACTATACTTTATTGTCATTGTAAAGTGAAATTGATCATGTGTTACATATCTTCGTTAACTTAGGAAAAAGTTTTGTTAACTCACAATAAATACACGTTAACTTGAAAAACGTCTATCTTAGCCAACGAGGAAATCGTTGGTAACTTACAATAAAGTAATAGATGAACTATTAACTATGTTGACTGACAACGACTCAACTTACCTTAGGACAAATCCAAGTTAGCGTGCGATAAAGCTGTATTATCGTTATAATTAATTTGTATCAAATCACCTTATTGACGATAAATCCATACTGATGAAGTCACATAAAGTTACAATGAATCCACATTACCGAGATTCTCAGATGGCTTTAGAAACAATCATAAAAAAAACAAGTATTAATCACCTATTAGACAGTTTGCGTTGTCGCCTGTTTAGTTCATTGGATGGTGTGGTTAAAAATGAACACATTTATATATTGTTTTGGATCTATTTATCATTTTGTTTGTGCATCATGCTGCTGTAGTTCGGCATGGCGAGATAAGACTTAGAGAGTGTGACTCTCCGCACTGTAAACATTTATTACTGTACGATGCTTGCTTGGCTGTGTGAGTGTGCATGTGTGTGTGTGTGTGTGTGTGTATGTGTGTGTGTGTGTGTGTGTGTGTGTGTATGTGTGTGTGTGTTATTTTAACGACCAACACGAGGCCCAATCAAGAGAAATGAAGTGCCAGGCCAATTATTATCAAGTTAACGACATGAGTGCTAGCACTTAAAAAGACTGTTTGAGCGACATCCTGACATGCAGTCTGCCAGTGTGTGTGTATGTGCATGTGTGTGAGTGCTAGTGTGTATGTGTGTTTGTATGATGATGGGCATGAGGCCTGGAAATACTGTATGTGAGTATTCCAGAGCTGCACGCTTTGAGGTTTTTTGCTGCGTTGTTGTGGAGATTCCATGCTAGCTGTTGGGCAGACATCAGTCGACCGTCGCACACCAACAAAATAAATAAAAACACAGCAGAATGCCATCCTTCTGCACGGTTAAAACCTGCGGAGGAGTTCTGTTGTATCACTTTAAACACACTGCTGTCTGTTACACCATGTGAAGTAGACACAAAGCCAATCTTAACCAGGAACAAGACACAACAGACTACAGCTTCTAAGCAGTGAAATGCACTTTCGAGGCAAGTAACCATTCATTTTAAATTAGGATAATTAAACGTTAAGTTACCATAATTGGACCTCAGCTTACAATAAATGCATGTTAATTTACAACTACTGATAACTGCATGCTAATTTACAACAAATGCATTTTAACTTACGATAAATGCGTGTTAATTCTTAAGATAAATGCATGTTAAATTATGAAAGTGTATGGCTAACTACTGATAACTGCATGATGATTTACAATGAATGCATGTTGACTTAGGATAAATGCATGCTGACTATTAAAATGAATGCATTTTCGATAAATGCATTTTAACTTAAGATCAATGCATGCTAATTCTTAACATAAATGCACGCTAACTTACTATAAATGCATGCTAACTCTTAAGATAAATGTGTGTTACTTTCGATACATGCATGCTAACTCTTACGAACAATGCATGGTTACCTAAAATAATTGCATATTTACTTATAATAAATGCATGGTAACTTACAATACCTGGATGCTAACTTTCAATGAATGAACGTTAACTTAATGCAACTTTTAAGCAGTAAAATGCACTTTCAAGGCAAGTAACCATTAATTTTAATTTAGAATAATTAAACGTTAAGTTACAATAATTGAACCTCAACTTACAATAAATGCATGTTAACTTACAACTACTGATAACTGCATGCTAATTTACAACGAATGCATTTTAACTTACGATAAACGCATGCTAGTTCTTAAGATAAATGCATGCTAACTTACTATAAATGCATGCTAACTCTTAAAATAAATGTATGTTACTTTCGATACATGCATGCTTACTCTTACAAAAAATGCATCTTCACTTATTATAATTGCATGTTTACTTACAATGAATGCATACTAACTTACAATACCTGGATGCTAACTTTCAACGAATGAACGTTTACTTAATGAAACTTTTAAGCAGTACAATGCGCTTTCAAGGCAAGTTACCATTAATTTTAATTTAGGATAACTAAAGGTTAAGTTACAATAATTGAACCTCACCTTACAATAAATGCCTGTTAACTTATGAAAGTGTATTGCTAACTACTGATAACTGCATGATGATTTACAATGAGTGCATGTTAACTTAGGATAAATGCATGCTAAGTATTAAAATAAATGCATTTTAGATAAATGCATTTTAACTTACGCTAACTTACTCTAAATGCATGCTAAATAAATGTATGTTATTTTTGATACATGCATGCTTACTCTTATGTAAAATGTATCTTCACTTACAATAATTGCATGTTTACTTACAATAAATGCATGCTAACTTACATTAACTGAATGCTAACTTTCAATGAATGAACGCTAACTTAGTGCAACTTTTAAGCAGTACAATGCACTTTCAAGGCAAGTAACCGATAATTTTAACTTAGGATAATTAGACGTAAATTACAAAATTGAGCCTCAACTTACAATAAATGCATGTTAACTTACAAAAGTGTAATGCTAACTACTGATAACTGCCAGGTAATTTACAATGAATGCATGTAAACTTAGGATAACTGCATGCTAGTTCTTACAATAAATGTATTTTAACTTACGATAAATGCATGATAATTCTTAAGATAAATGCACGCTAACTTACAATAAAAGCATGATAACTCTTAAGACAATGCATGATAACTTAATATAAATGCATGCTAACTCTTAAGATGAATGTATGTTACTTTAGATACATGCATGATAACTTACGAAAAATGCATGTTCACATAGAATAATTGCACGTTTACTTACAATAAATGCATGCTAGATTACAATACCTGGATGCTAACTTTCAATGAATGAACGCTAACTTAATGCAACTTTTAAACAGTACAATGCACTTTCAAGGCGATCAACCATTAATTTTAACTTAGGATAATTAAACGTTAAGTTAGAATAATTAAACCTCAACTATAAACAACAATAAATGCATGTTAACTTACGAAAGTTTATTGCTAACTACTGATAACTGCAAGCTAATTTTACAATGAATGCATGTTAATTAACGACAAATCCATGCTAACTCTTACATTAAATGCATTTTAACTTACGATACATGCATTCTAATTCTTAAGATAAATGCATAATAACTTACGATAAATGCATAATAACTTACAATAAATGCGTCTTAACTTACGATAAACGCATGTTAACTCACAATAATACATGTTAGTTTTCAAAAATGGCATGTTAAATCACAATAAATGCATGGCAATTTTTATGGTAATGCATATTAACTTACAATAAATGCAAGCTACCTCTTACGATAAATTAATGGTAATTTGCGGTAAATGCATGCAAACACGATACATGCATATTAACTTCCAATATAAGCATGCTAACTCTACAATAAATGCATGTTAACTTACGATAATTGCATGTTAACTCACATTTAATGCACGTCAACACTTACAATAAATGCAAGTTAACTTACAATAAGTTATGTTATGCTAGTTAGCTATCACATACACTAAATCTGTGTCAGCTAACGATAAACTAACCATGACGTATATTGAACCATACATAACATTGCTATCCAAGGCAAAGCATGCATTTTCACGTTTTATATTTGTATCCAAAAAACACTACTACAAAGCATGAACTCACATTTGGAGGTACAGGTTTCTTATCGGGCAGACCTTCACGATCAATCTATTGTAACGTCGCATAAATCTGCGTTGGCATGCGATAAAACCCCAAATTGACGTACAAAAAACCCATAACATTGCTATACAGACAAAGCATGCATCTCCTTGTTTTGCATTTGTATCCAAAAAACACTGCTGTAAGTTGGACACGGATTTAGAGATACGATAAATCAACTTTAACACGTAACAAATCTGCATCAGCTTACAAAACCCACGTTACGTCCAACAAAACTACCATAACTATCAAAGCATACATTTTCAACTTTTGTATTTGTATCCAAAAAACCACAAAAGAATGGATTTGGACAGTGGCAATAAATCAACGCTGCATCCTTATGAAGGCCAGTCAACAAATCCCATCATCAACACGAAACTTTTAAGCACTAAAACAAGAAAAATTTTGCATTTGGACATTTCATGCAAGTAAAGTGTTATTTTCTGTACTGTCAGTAACAGTGGAGTAGAGCGAATGATTAATATTACAATATATGAAGACATTGTTACTTCCAATATGTTAACTTGCAACCTTCAAAAGACCAAACACATCCATTGCAATGATGACATCCAAAAATAAAAATATTGTGAGAGTGGATCATCAGAGAGATAACAAGCAAGAAAAAGTTGTTGCTGCTTACCGGGGAGCAGCGTCCATCCACAAGCGGTCACTGCGGGTCCGCCGTGCGCCCTGAGCTCCTCCAGGAGCCTCGGTGCTCCATCTGACAGCCACCTGGTTGGTCCTCCTCCTCCTTTTCTTCTTCTTCTTCTTAGTCCTCCTCTTTTATCCCAACTGAATCAATCCACAGGATGGATGGATGGAGCTGTAAATAAAAAAAAAAAAATAAAAAAAAAAGAAAGAACAAAAAGGTAAGTCCAGAATGAGGTCGGGGGAGGGGGAGGGGGGGAAGTTGTTTAAGTTAAGTTAAGGACCGGGCCACCCCCGACTGTTTGTGCGCCCCCTTTGCCGCCGGACGCGTTGTGGTGTCAGGTAGAGGAGTTCATCAGCACCGGGGGGAAAGGGAGAGGGAGAGGGACAGAGCGCGAGAGAGGAAGAGAGACAGAGAGAGAGAGAGAGAGAGAGAGAGAGGGAGAGAGAGAGAAAGAGAGAGAGCAAGAGCGAGAAGGAGAGAAAGAGAAAGGGAGGGCGAGAGAGGCGTCAAGGTAGCGGGATATAAGATAAGACACGCTGGAAACACTCGCTTGGCTGCTTTCAAAATAAAACACAGTCAGGAAGGTAGACAGAATATATTCATTTCTGATTTTTTTATTTTTTTTTAAATAGCAATTTTCTCGCCCGCCCATTCTTAAAATAAGATTTGTTCTCCTCAAACAACTGCATGTCATAAAAGGTGGTAATGATATTATTTGGTTGATATTTTTACATGGTTCACAGAATTGCAAAAGGACTGTAAGTGACAATGAACAAATTAAAGGTATTTTCGTTGAGCTTTAAAATGTATCAGAAAGGTAAATATTGGTCCTGTATTTGTAAGCAGTATTGACCTGCCCTTATACTTATCTATCGATATATCCACATTGACTAACAACAAATTCATGTCAATAAATTAATGTTAATTTATAATATTTCAGTTTTATAGCCGTATATGTACATTAAATAACGATAAATCTCTGTCAATTTACGATATATTCACGTTGAACTATGACACATTTGCACTAACTTACCGTATTTTTCGGACTATAAGTTGCTCCGCAGTATACGTCGCACCGGCCGAAAATGCATAATAAAGAAGGAAAAAAACATATACACGTCGCACTGGAGTATGAGTTGCATTTTTGGGGAAAATTTATTTGATAAAATCCAACACCAAGAATAGACATTTGAAAGGCAATTTAAAATAAATAAAAAATAGTGAACAACATCCATCCATCCATCCATCCATTTCTACCGCTTCTTCCCTTTTGGGGTCGCGGGGGGCGCTGGCGCCTATCTCAGCTACAATCGGGCGGAAGGCGGGGTACACCCTGGACAAGTCGCCACCTCATCGCAGGGCCAACACAGATAGACAGACCAACATGTTATGGTTCAAACAGGGGAGTGATGGCAAACGGACACCAGGTGGCAGTAATGTCCAAAGATTTATTATATAAATAGTAAATATATATATATAGGTGTGAATGTGAGTGTGAATGTTGTCTGTCTATCTGTGTTGGCCCTGCGATGAGGTGGGGACTTGTCCAGGGTGTACCCCGGCTTCTGCCCGATTGTAGCTGAGATAGGTGCCAGCGCCCCCCGCGACCCCAAAAGGGAATAAGCGGTAGAAAAATGGATGGATGGATGGATATATATATATATATATAATACTAGTAATAATAATAATACTAATAAATAAACCAAGGAAATGAAGTGGAATAAAAACTCAAGAGTGTACGGTGTAAGACTATGTGTAAAATTTAACTGCAGTGTGTCATACCAAAGTGTTGACGAGAGCGAAGGAACGCAGAAGTCCGTAAGGCAGGAGAGAAGAGGCCAGATCCGTGTCCGAGCTGGGTGAGTCAAGGATTGAGGGAGGCAGTCAGAATCCAAAGGGAGATCCAGGGAAAAAGGTGAGACGCACAGCTCACTTTAAAGAGGACGGAGGGTACTGCGGGGACAATACAAGAAAACACGGATGGACAAACACAGCGAGAGCAGGCTAACATGAAAAAGAATGTGGCCCAGGCTTACTGTATTCGAACAGAAGACTATACTCCGGCGAGTGATGGCAGGTTGTCCAGATTTAAGAAGACAGATCGCTCATCAAGGACAGGTGTGTAAATTGCTGGAGAAGGATTGCACCTGGTGGCTGCAGCCGGGCGGAGACGCGCGCGGCGAGTCCCTGGATTTGTGCGCCCGTGGGCGTGTCTCGAGGTGCGCACAGACGGATGAGCGACGTTGGCAGGAGTCCAAGCCGTAACACAACAGGTTGAATAAGTGTACGTTATATGACGCATAAATAACCAACTGAGAAGGTGCTTGGTATGTTAACGTAACATATTATGGTAAGAGTCATTCAAATAACTATAACATATAGAACATGCTATACGTTTACCAAACAATCTGTCACTCCTAATCGATAAATCCGATGAAATCTTCTTCCTCGATGTCGCTTCTAAACAACTCTGCCAACTCCAAAGGTATGCGTTGCTTCCTCTTGTCGTTTTCTGCTGCATATTTCACTACGTCCAGCTTGTAATCTGCAGAACATGATCTCCTTTTCGGTGCCATTTTCGTTCAGCCCTTCTCAGTTTTTATAAGTTACCACCAAGGATGAAATGATCCATTTTAATAGCATGTAGCAGTTAGCATTCCATGACCCGCAATGCACTTCTGCCATGACCCTCCATCGCCGAATTCTTATTGGTTGACGTGTGTGTGACGATTGCTGACATTTTCTTCATCTCTTCCGCGAACGAGATAAATAATGTTATTTAATATTTTACGGTAATGTGTTAATAACTTCATACATAAGTCGCTCCGGAGTATATGTCACACCCCCGGCCAAACTATGGAAAAAACTGCGACTTATAGTCCAAAAAATATGGTACAAAAAAAATATTTTAACTTAAGGAAATCAACATAAACTCACAATAATCCAGCCTTAATTTATGACGGTTACATCAACTAAAGATTAATCAATCTTTATTATATACGACACACTTTATACATCTCCTGGTTTGTATTTTCTTACATAAATTGCAGCAAGGAGCAAAGTGACTGTCTTTCGCACCTTTCTCAGTCTCTATCCTGAATGTCCTGCAGCGTTTGAGCCCAGCGGACATCTGGTCAGCAGTCGACCGTGAGCAGATGTGTGCGGGTCAAAGTTCAAATGATGCGCGACAATCCCTTCAATGTCGGCCTTGGTTTGCTTTTGTGTTACAGCTGTAAAATGGCACAAAAGCGGCATAGAAATTGAACAGTATTGCGGGGTCAATACACAACAACTTGTCGCCTAAGGCAGTAAACAAACGGTGTCAGGGTCAGAAACGTTGTTTGTCATTTGCAGAGTTGGAGAACGAGGATCATTAAATTTGATTCATTGGCTGCCATCACACATCAACAACAATCACGCTTAACCACTCATATGCTATTAAATTGAGTTACGATAAATGTTCGTCAACTGACGTTGAATCCACGCTAACCGACAATATTAAGTTGGGATAAATCTATGTTAATTTACAAAAGCTGTATGTCCACTTATAGTCATGTATCATACCAATTTCAAATTGCACTGAATCCATTTTAGTGTGTGACAAAAGTATGTTAAATAACTTAAATTTATTATAAATGCATGTTAACATAGAAAAACCCATGTTAAGATCCAACACAAATGTATACTAAATTCATGCAAACCTAAAACAAATATACATTAACATACATTGTTAACGTACAATAAATCTGAGTTAATTTACAACAAAATCCCGTCAACTCACCACATGTTAACATTTTCCGTTAAATCCGGGTTAACCGCCAATTAATTTATATTACGTTGTGATGAATCCATGTTAGCTTACAATAAATGCATGTTTTTCTAAAATGAATGCATGTCCATTCTTGATAACCCAATAGCAATTTACAACAAATCGATGTTAACTTTAAACACTTTGTTATTAATTTACACTGAATTTATGCTACCTATAACAAATGCAAGTTATGTAATTTGCAATAAATGGGTGTTATATGTATATATACATACATATATACATACATGTATATACATGTATATATACGCATATATACATACATATATATACAGTACATATATATATATATATATATATATATATATATATATAGATATATATCCATGTATATATTTATACATATATACATACATTTACATACATATATATATATATATATATATATATATATATATATTAAAGATGCGCGGATAGGCAATTATATGATTCGCATCCGCATCACCAAAGTCGTCATCCACCCGCCGTCCACCCGATGAAAAATATTGGAGGTTGTCCGCTTTTACCACTCACAGAGATATTTAAACCTGTTTCACAGAGTAATGATGACAATTGGAGCCGCTAACGTTCCCGCGACTGTCCAATAGCGTTCATCCTGATTACAAGAATATGGGCGTGCTGTGAAGCCATTGCCTTAGACACCTTCAACAACATGTATGAACCAATTGTTGGTCCGGCAACATGTTGTGTGCAGCTTCAACAATTACACGTTCAAGATCGAATGGCATACTGGGTGACACAGAGTACACTGATGGTTGTGATATAAACAACTTTAACACTTACTAATATGCGCCACGCTGTGAAGCCACACCCAACAAGATTGACAAACACATTTCGGGAGAACATCCTCACAGTAACACAACATAAACGCAACACAACAAATACCCATAATCCTTTGTATCCGTGACTCTCCTGAATATATTTTACATCCCCGCGCCCCAACCCCGCCCACCTTACCGGCGCACGGGGGCGGGGGAGGTGGCGGGGTTTGCTGCTAGCGGGGTGTATAAAATAGTCAGGATGTGTCATGAATACAAAGAATTATGGGTATTTGTTGTTTTGCGTTTATGTTGTGTTACTGTGAGGATGTTCTCCCGAAATGTGTTTGTCGTTCTTAATTGGTGTGGCTTCACAGCGTGGCGCATATTACTAAGAGTGTTAAAATTGTTTATATCACAACCATTAGTGTACTCTGTGTCACCCAGTATGCCTTGCAGTCGTGTGCGTGTTGCCGCAGTAGCCACACACAACATGAAGCTGGACTGACAAGCAGATCGTACATGTTGTAGTAGGCGACAAAGCCAATGGCTTCATAGCACGCCCTAATACTTATTATCTGGGTGACTAACGGCAGTCAATCAGGAGAATAATAGTGTCTCTTATTGTCTTCTTCGCTTTATGACACAGTTCTTAAATGGAACTTTGAATGGCAAAGGATATCGATCACAGAACCATGCATATCAAATATTTCCGGATGGTTCAACCGCCACCCGCCCGAATCTAATTGAAATCTATTTTTTCGTCATGTCAACCGCCCGACCCGCGGTTTATCTGCGGGCTCTGCGGATGAGACTGCAAACCGCGCATCTCTAATATATATATATTTATATATATATATATATATATATATATTAGAGATGCGCGGTTTGCAGTCTCAATAATATATATATATATATATATATATATATATATAATATATATATATATATATATATATATATATATATATATATATATATATATATATATATATATATATACATATATATATATATATATATATATATATATTACATGCAGTTGGCTTTCGGCCACCGCCCAAATTTCTTTTCACCCCAATGCGGCCACCGAATCAAAAAAATTGGTCTTCCATGTACTAAACAATACAAATTACACGTTCACTTATGACAAAGTTATGTTAACACATTTAATTTACAACAAATCCGTATTAATCTGTAATAAAGATAGATTGATTTACGATAAATCCATGATCGTTTACTACAATCAAGTTATGTTACCATACAATATTGAGTGTACAAGTTGATGTAACTTAGTACTATATCCGTTACCATCCAACAAATTGGTGTAAAATTGTGATAAATTAAACATCTGCGGGGATATGATCTGTGCGAAGAGATGAATGTTTCCAACAGCAGAGCAGAGACTGAAAAAGTGTTCCTGATTAATTAATCTGAGCTGAAACTCCGCGGCTGTTGTTTTTTCTCCAGGCTTCGTGTGACTCCCACAAAAGCCCCTCGGTGGTCCCAGGATCCCACTTAGGAGAACAACTCACTGAGACCCCAAAGCAAACAGCCTTCCTTCCTTTTCCAGACAGCTGCACAACACATCCGAATATTGCCTTTAATGTTTACCTTACACGTACATTCACTGTATATTGTTAGTGATCTTTAAAAAACAACGCTATACCAAATATTATCCTGCAGGTGGCGCTACGAAGCATCAAAATAGTTTAGATTAGTTTATTATTTTTTCTGCCCACCTCAACCACGCAGGGAGGGTGGAGGAGGGGGTTGGTGCTCGCGGGGTGTATAACATAGTCAGGAAGTTTCATGGATGCAAAGGATTCTGGGTATGTGTTGTGTTGCGTTTATGTTGTGTTACTGTGAGGATTTTCTCCTGAAATGTGTTTGTCAATCTTCTTTTGTGTGGGTTCACAATGTGGCGCATATTAGTAGGAGTGTTAAAGTTGTTTATATCACAACTGTCAGTGTACTCTGTGTCACCCAGTATGCCTTGCAATCTCATACATGTGCCGATAGAAGCAGCGAAATGCATGTGTCCGATCGGCACGCAATTAGCATTCCGTGAATGGCGGGCGCGATGACGTTCAAGAGGACGTTAAGAGGACGTTAAATCGGAAAACGTTGACTCCGAGTGACGTCCGGTAGAGGCATTGAATTCCGGAATCTACCCGCAACATTCCGGGAGAGGCATTGAATTCCGGAATCTCCCCGCAACAATTTGGGGGGTTGGCGATTGTGCAGCTGAGCCGTGTCAGAGTTGCCAAAGAGCCGCGGGTTGCCGACCCCTGCACTAGATGAAGCTTGCATACCACTAGTGGTACAAGTACCACAGTTTTAGAATCCTCTGGCCAAATCAGTTAGTTATTTTGTCTTTTTAATAGACAGAGTTGACGCTTATTTATCTTGACTCTAAACCGATTTAATACTTTTCAAAAATCGGTAACATTTTTGTATTTTTTATTTTAATAAATTATTATATTTTTATTTGATAAAAATATGTTTCTTTATTTCATCTCCATACAACCAGAAGAAGCTTTTCTAACCTGTAACCTGTTTTGAAAAAGTTTCATTATAATTATTATACCTAATAATAAAATTACTCGAACCGGTTTGAATCGAGAATCGTCACCTCTGGAATCGGAATTAGTTCAAATCGCTAGCTGCCCAAAGACACGCACCCCTACTTTTTAGAAAACCTTGTTGGGTTTTTCGGTAAGTTTTTACTTCGTTTGCTTAAATTCTAATCAGTTTGTGAATTGGTTAGCTAACTGGGCTACTTAGGTCAGGTTTTGATTGCTACGGATTCGGTTATGTTTTTATGCATTGGTCAACCCTGTTTAGCAAAGTAGTTTGTTTGCCTGTTAGATAACGATTATGACAAGGTTAGTTCGATTAGTTATGATTTTGTTGCCGTTATAGTTCATTACTGAGGTATGTGTTGATTAGCATACATGATTCACAAGCGTAGATAGTTAGCTAACGTGTTAGTTTTGACCGTTTTCCGTTTCGTTGATTAGTTGTTTTAGTCATTTTGTTGATCAGTTATGGTTGAATAATGGACAGTCAGTTAATTTACCTAGTTGGCTAAATTGGATTAATCATTTAGTTCAGTTGTGTTTTAATCAGTGTTAATTTTTTAGTTTGTTTCTTGCCTTTCTTGTGAATGTTTTGATTTGTTTTATTAGTTGAATACTTACGAGTTATTAAAAGTGTGTCTGCAGGATTTGACTTTCACTTTTGGTCCTGATGGTCTGCTTGCATTCTGGCCAAGTGGGGCAGTGACCCCTGCTCCAGTTGCTAGCGGATAACTACTATATATAAATGCTAGTAAAATTCACCGAGATATTTAATAATTTTTCACTATTTAATTAATGTTGCTCAAAATAAAAAAGTGTTCAAAGGAAATGGAAAGGTGTTGACAGCACTAACTAACATTATCCTCTGGAGAATTCTCCGCTCGTTTTCTATCGAACTGCTCTAACGTGGAACGGCGGCAGCCAATTAACGTCAAATGAGCACATTTTGTCGGGGGTGAGTTGATGACTTTGAAGACGCTGTGATCGTGTTTTTTGGGGAGGGTGACAAAGAGAGAGAAGAAGTAAAGCCAGTGCAGATGCTGCGGGCCATGTGGGATCACTGGACACTTTAATGAGAATGAAAATCCAGTGACAGACATTAATCCCCCTCCAACCCCTACAAAACAGAATGGAGGGAGGTCTAAATTTAGGATGATTTCATACATGCTGGAATTTGGTGACAAGGATTCTTCTCTAGACTAGCAGGGGGGGATTAGCATAACGTTATGTTTTGTATAAATGTATGAGGTGACAATTTGTCTTCTCGGAGGCTTTGTAACAGCTGGAAATGACAGCTTGACTCTCTGCCTCTTAAGATATTTATCGCATGTTTAACCCTTTGTCTCGTCTTTTTCAATAGTTTTGATATAGTTGAGTACTGCAACGTTAGCTCACAAAACATCCTTCCGATCTTGCGTTGTCTTATGTGACTTTGGAAGAAAACCGGTAAAGCTATAGAACAGGGGTGGGCAATTAATTTTTAACAGGGGCCGCATGAGCAACCCGAGAAAGTCTGCAGTTATCCCACGTAAGAAGATGAGCAGCTGGGCGGTGTCACGTACATCACAGCTCTCATACAAAGCCAGCGAAAAACAGTCAAAGTCGGCCGTTCTGTTCTTCAGCTGAAGCTCCATGTTTCCAGCGATGGCCTCAACCCGCCTCGTTACAGTGCGTCGGGAGAATGACACGTTGTCAAATGCGCCCCTCTTTTCTGGGCATATAAGCGCAACAGAGTCCAATAAGCAGTCCTTAATAAACTCTGCGTAAGAAAACGCCTTACTTTTTCTGGCGATTTTGTGAGAAATGACGAAACCTGTCCTGACGGCTGCATCTCTGGGGGTGTGAAATTTGGCAAAAAGTCCTCGTTGGGTTTGCAGTTCTACCATCAATGCATCAGCCTCCCTTGCGCGCTCTTTATCAGACAGATTCTGGTATTTTTCCTCGTGCTTCGTCGTGTAGCGGCGATTCAAATTATATTCTTTAAACATAGCAACCTGTGTACCACTAATTAAGCACACGGCTTTACCTTTCATTTCTGTAGAGTAATACTTGGCAGTCTATGTCTTGTTGAAAACACGGCATTTGTCATCAACTTTTCTTTTTTTAGCGTAAGCAGACATCTCGGGGGTGTTGTCGGGAGTTGTCGCTGTGCACCTTCACTCACAGGTTACACACGGACATATGTCCATAAATAACACTTTTCAAAACAAAAGCAGCACCGTTGTATTGCATGCTTGACATAAATGTTTTTTTAAATTTATTTTGTAATTTATGATTGGGGTTAGTGCGTCTGCCTCACAATACGAAGATCCTGAGTAGTCCTGGGTTCAATCCCCGGCTCGGGATCTTTGTGTGGAGTTTGCATGTCGTCCTTGTGACTGCGTGGGTTCCCTCCGGGTAATCCGGCTTCCTCCCACCTCCAAAGACATGCACCTGGGGATAAGTTGATTGGCAACACTAAATTGGCCCTAGTGTGTGAATGTGAGTGTAAATGTTGTCTGTCTATCTGTGTTGGCCCTGCGATGAGGTGGAAACTTGTCCAGGTGTAGCCCGTCTTCCGCCCGATTGTAGCTGAGATAGGCATCAGCGCCCCCCGCGAGCCCGAAGCGGTAGAAATGGATGGATGGATGGAATTTATGATTGGCCTCACGTGGGCCGAACAGGGACGAACAAAGGGCCGTGTGTGGTCCGCGGGCCGCAGAATGCCCAGGTCTGCTATAGAATAAGTACCAGAAAAATTCCAAACGAGTAGCAGCTCCCAAGAATTGTGAGAAGAGGATGCTGGCAAACAGGAGTGAAAAATGTCAGTGTTCCTGAAGAAAAATTAGTGGTAGAATCTCCAAAAATCGGAATAAACGCAACACCAGAAAGATACCAGGAGATATGGGAGTAGCCCTGAAAAAATCGAAGGGTAGCAGCTCGGCAGAATCAGGTGAAATATCATAACGGTAGCATGCCAGGAGACGGCAGTAAAATAAAACCGGTCCCTCAGAAAAAAATCAGGCGCTTGAAGTTCCGAAGTTTGCGAGAAATGCAATACCGTAAAAATGCCATATGACGTGAAGATAGTACCCCAGAAAAAAATTGTACGGCAGCTATGCGTTCATGTGGTCTTGAAATCACCAGGAGACAGCGTTAAAATTCAATATGTCTGGGTACATAAGGAAGAATGGCAATAGTTGGCTCGATCAGTCCTGAAATTGTACTAAACACTGCAGTGAAATACGAGAGTATCCTGGGAAAAATGGATGCCAGGAGACTTGCAAAACAAGACTCCGCAAGGAAAATTCAGAGTATTGGGGAATATGTATCCATTCAGTCATGAAATTGTCCCTGACGCCAGGAGACAGCGCTGTCAGGAAACATGATACAGGCAAGTCTTGAGAGAAAAAACAAGATGATTGCGGCTGCAAAAACCGAGATGAATGCAATAAGGTCAGATGACGTGAAATACGAGAGTCTAAGGGCAAAAATCGAGAGGAAGAAAACTTATAATTGGAAGAAAAAGAGCACAAGAGGATGCTAGAAGATGGCAGTGAAATAGTGGAGTCTCTCAGAAAAAGATCAGGTGTTAGTGGTTCCAAAATTCGGAGGAAATGTGACACTGAGCGGATGCCAGGAGACGTGAAATATGGAAGCCATTCTGAAAAAACTCAGTCGGTAGCGGTCTCAAAAATTGGGAGACGTCTGGGTGAAACAAAAGACTTAGATAAACGTTGAAATTATGACAGTAAAAAATTAAATTATGAGATACAGTTATACTTATGAGATAAAAAGTATGATGTATGAGGAAAAAAGTCTAAATTTACAAACAAAGTGGAATTAATGAGATAAAAAAGTCGAAATTAGAAAGGAAAAAAAATCGAAATTCTAAGAAAAAAAATTCCGAAATTGTGGGATAAAACCTCAAAACTAGAATATAAAAAGCCACGAGGGTAAGTTCTACTTATGAGAGGAACATTTTTAAATTATTGGATATAGTCGAAATGATATCAATCATATCTGCCCGATTGTAGCTGAGATAGGCTCTCCAGCACTCCCCGCAACCCTGAAAGGAATAAGCGGTAGAAAATGGATGGATGAAAAATTATGAGATAAGAAGTAATTCAATTGATAATTTTTATTCTTTAATCCCAAAATTAGGGACTTTTTATTTTATAACTTTTTTCCTATCTCATAATTTCGATTTTTTTTAATTATTATTATTCTCTGCATTTGACCCATCACCCTTGAGGGGAGCAGTGAGCAGAGCCCGGGAATCATTTTGGTTATTTAACCCCCAATTCCAACCCTTGATGATGAGTGCCACTCAGAGAAGTAATGGGTCCCATTTTTTTAGTCTTGGGTATGACTCGGCCGGGATTTGAACTCACAACCTACCGATCTCAGGGTGGACACTCTATCCACAAGGCTACTGAACTGGTTGTGTAATATTCTTTATTTTCAATGGAACATATAAAATGTTGGTGTTGTTTACGTGAGTCATATTGCAGTCTACACTTTTGTCTTGAGTGTGACTGCCATCATATTGTAGTCTACACATATCTCTTATGTGTGACTGACATCTACTGGTCACACTTATCATTTCACAATGGACAAAATAAAGTAGCTTCGAGGTCGGTAAGCACAACCAAAATCATTCCGTACATTAGGTGCACTGAGTTTTGAAAAAATGAAAGGATTTTAAGTGCGCCTTATAGTCCAAAAATACCGTACTTTTTTGTCGTAAAATAGTTTGCTATGTTTCATGTTATGTTTGGGAAAAAAAAAAGCGAAGAGCTGGCCGAGTCACGGTTCTTGTTGTCGTCCTTTTGAGAACCTCTGTAGTGGACTTTTTTGGTTTGTTTTGTTGACAGAGGTACGTGTCACACCAACGTCCACGTCTCAGGAATACCGTATGCGTTTTGGGGAAAATATCGGCGCTACGCGACCGGACAAAAGACACTCGATGACGTCACCGCTCTCACACACTCCCTGTGCTTTTGTGCTGGAACTCCTGCAAGGATCCCTCCTTCTGCTCCGCGGACTCATTTCATGCATTTTTCACCGCGTCTCTGTCACAGCGCTGTGTTCCGATGCTGCTTTACATGCACGCACACAAACACACACACAGTAACACACACACACACACACACAGTAACACACTCTGGGGTTGAGGATGAGTATCTAGGCCAAACATTATTATCAGTGTGTGTACTGGCTGGGCGCCCCCATGGGTGTGTTTCCATGGTGACCAGCACATAACGTAATACGCGGGGAAGTGCCTCGCTCCATCACACACACACACACACACACACACACACACAGTCTCTGTGGGATTGTGATGGCCGATCAATACTTGCCGATCAGTCGTCGGGATTGCCATGACGACCACTTGAGGTCGTACGCTTACTGTGACACTGAGACCGCCTGCTACTTAACTTGACCTGCTTACTGCGCGCAAACACCCACACACACACTCACACACTCACACACACAGAGTCAGAGGGGTGTGAATGTCAATGGAAAGTTTCCGTTTTTAAAGGCGACAAAAGTAATTAACATTTTGTGTCAGCTCAACTGTCATGCCCTTATTGTTGGTTTCATACCTGACACACAAAACACAGAACATCGAACATTGAAAGGATGACTTACAATGTTTTACATTTATATATTCAAATAAAACAACATACACTATATTGCTAAAAGTATTTGGCCACCTGCCTTGACTCTCACAAATGAAGTTTAAGTGCCATCCCATTCCTAACCTATAGGGTTAAATATGATGTCGGTCCACCTTTTGCAGCTATGACAGCTTCAACTCTTGTGGGAAGGCTGTCCACAAGGTTGAGGAGTGTGTTTGTCGGAATTTTTCCACCATTCTTCCAAAAACGCATTAGTGAGGGCACACACTGATGTTGGTCGAGAAGGCCCGGCTCTCAGTCGCCGTTCTAATTCATCCCAAAGGTGTTCTATCGGGTTCAGGTCAGGACTCTGTGCAGGCCAGTCAAGTTCATCCACAGCAGACTCTGTCATCCATGTCTTTATGGACCTTGCTTTGTGCATTGGAATACAGTCATATTGGAAGAGGAAGAGGCCCTCTCCAAACTGTTCCCACAAGTTTGGGAGCATAGAATGGTCCAAAATGTTTTGGCATTTAATGTTCCTTTCACTGGAACTAAGGGGCCAAGCCCAACTACTGAAAAACAACCCCACACCATAATTCCTCCTCCAACAAATTTCACACTCTTCACAATGCAGTCAGAAATGTATCGTTCTCGTGGCAACCTCCAAACCCAGACTCATCCTTCAGATTGCCAGATGGAAAAGCGTGATTCATCACTCCAGAGAAGGCGTCTCCACTGTTCCAGAGACCAGTGGCGACATGCTTTACACCGCTACATCTGAGGCTTTGCATTGGACTTGGTGATGTATTACTTAGATGCAGCTGCCCGGCCATGGAAACATACTTGCCAACCCTCCCGGATTTTCCGGGAGACTCCCGAAATTCAGCGCCTCTCCCGAAAACTTCCTGGGACAAATTTTCTCCCGAAAATCTCCTGAAATTCAGGCGGACCTGAGTGAAGACAGCCTGTTTTCACATCCCCTTTCCCACAATATAAACAGTGTGTCTGCCCGATGACGTTATAACTGTAGAATGATCGAGGGCGAGTTCTTGGTTTCTTCTGTGGGTTTATTGTTAGGCAGTTTCATTAACGTCTTCCCAGCGCAGTAACAACACACAACAACAGCAGTCACGTTTACGTCTACCGTAAGGCAGTTTGTCTGCCGTAAACGGCTTGTGACACTCTTAAACATGACAATAATGCCATCTACTGTACATGCACCACAACACCTCCAGGCAACTTCAACCCTTTACTAATCCTCCTCCATTCACATCCCATCTCCCCGGATTGTAAATAACCTAATGTAAATAATCGAATGTATTTCTAATGTATATACTTGTTCTTATGCTATCTGAACTCACTATGTTCTCTGCTGGCTGTACATATCCTACTAAATAAGACCTACACTGTTTCAATGTCCGTTTCTCTGTTGATGCAATTGTTGATGACTGAAGTACTGATATCAACCAAAGCTCCCCATCTTGCCCCCCAGATTGTAAATAATTCAATGTATATACTATGATGATTAACTTGTGTGATGACTGTATTATGCTGATAGTATATATTTGTACCATGAATTGAATAACGTGGACCCGGACTTAAACAAGTTGAAAAACTCATTCGGGTGTTACCATTTAGTGGTCAATTGTACGGAATATGTACTGTACTGTGCAATCTACTAATAAAAGTTTCAATCAATCATTCAATCATGCATATGTGACAATAACATCTACGGCTTTTAGGAAGTGCAGTGCACAACTGCGCACATAACAGCTGTTAATATACTCCTCCCCTCTTAACCACCACCACTACCACCCCCCTCCCCACCCCCCCCCCCCCCACCCCCCACCCCGCTCCCAAACACACCCCCACCCCACCCAACTCCCGAAATCAGCGGACTCAAGGTTGACAAGTATGCATGGAAGCTAGGGGTGTAACGGTACACAAAAATTTCGGTTCGGTACGTACCTTGGTTCAGAGGTCACGGTTCGGTTAATTTTCGGTACAGTAAGAAAAAAACAAAATATACATTTTTTGATTATCTATTTGACAAATGTGCTAAATCTTCCACCAAAAATATTTTTCTTAGTGGAATATTTTATGTGAAGTAACCGGAAGCTTTGATAGGTCAATAATTCATAATAACATTGATTTTGATTCAGTATTATGTTTTAAGCAATGACAGTTTGAAAGAAAAAAAAACAGCTTTGTTTTATTAGTCAACGTTGCAACTTTTTCTAAATTACATTCAGCCATTAAGCTTTATAATTTCACTTTTGTTTATGTTTTTTTTTTTTTATTTTAATAGTATTTTTAGAATGTGCCGTGGGCCTTTAAAACATTAGCTGTGTGCCGCGAATGGCCTCCGGGGCACACTATTGACACCCCTGCTATAGATAATAAAAAACTAAATCTAATCTAATTAATCTAATTAACCAATGGGTAAAAAGCAGAGCCTGACGACACATGCGCGTTTATCATAACTCTCTCGCTCTCTGTCTCTGCCCCGCCCTCACGAATGTTAACGCTGCGTGCACCACTTTTTTTTTTTTTTTTTTTTTAACCCCATCTTAACCCTAAACGTACATTGAAAATACACGCAACCATAACTTAAAATGCCGGACATTTGAGGCATTTAAGAAACTCCACCTGGACAGCCACGCAAAAGAGGACGGTGAAAAGAGGAGGTAAGGTCAGCCTATCATAGCCCGGTCGTTGCTAGCATGCCGTGTGTTGTTGTTTTTTTTGATTGATTGAAACTTTTATTAGTAGATTGCACAGTACAGTACATATTCCGTACAATTGACCACTAAATGGTAACACCCCAATAGGTTTTTCAACTTGTTTAAGTCGGGGTCCACGTAAATCAATTCATGGTGCCTCTGTGTGCATGGTTTACACAACGTGCGGTGCGCTACTTAATATGTTCGGTTCACCTTCGTACCGAACCGAAACCCCCGTACCGAAACGGTTTAATAGAAATACACGTACCGTTACACCCCTAATGGAAGCGCATTCCATGAAGCTCTCTGCGTACTGTACGTGGGCTAATTGGAAGGTCGCATGAAATTTGGAGCTCTGTAGCAACTGACCGTGAAGAAAGTCGGCGACCTCTTTGCACTACGAGCTTCAGCATCCGCTGAACCCTCTCTGTCAGTTTACGTGGCCTACCCCTTTGGTGGCTGAGTGTCTGTTGTCCCCAAAGTCTTCTATTTTCTTATAATAAGGCCGACAGTTTACTTTGGAATATTTAGGAGCGAGGAAATTTTACAACGGGGTTTGTTGCACAGGTTGCATCCTGTGATAGTTCCATGCTGGAAATCACTGAGAGCGGCCCATTCTTTCACAAATGTTTGTAGAAATTGATTGATTGATTGATACTTTTATTAGTAGATTGCACAGTACAGTACATATTCCGTACAATTGACCACTAAATGGTGACACCCCAATAAGTTTTTCAACTTGTTTAAGTCGGGGTCCACGTTAATCAATTCATGGTACAAATATATACTATCAGCATAATACAGTCATCACACAAGTTAATCGTCATAGTATGTACATTGAATTATTTACATTATTTACAATCCGGGGGGTGGGATGAGGAGCTTTGGTTGATATCAGTACTTCAGTCATCAACAATTGCATCAACAGAGAAATGTGGACATTGAAACAGGTCTTATTTAGTAGGATATGTACAGCCAGCAGAGAACATAGTGAGTTCAGATAGCATAAGAACAAGTATATACATTAGAAGTACATTTGATTATTTACATTAGGTTATTTATAATCCGGGGAGATGGGATGTGAATGGAGGAGGGTATTAGTAAAGTGTTGAAGTTGCCTGGAGGTGTTGTTTTAGAGCGGTTTTGAAACAGTCTACAGTGCTTGATTTTATACACCTGTGGCCGGTCCAAGTGATTAGAACAACTGATTCTCATCATTTGGATGAAAGCTGAATACCTACATAGTGTATATTACTAATTTAAGTCATCACTTCATAAATAGACCCTGCATTATCTAATGACAATCGGTCCCCTAGATATACTTGAAGCCAACAAAAGTTAGTTAGTTAGACACAGTGAGTAAAAATGAATTTGTTGCAGCAGGATGCAAACATTGGTTCTGATAAATATGCTTATTAACTCCTACTGAAACCCACTACTACCAACCACGCAGTCTGATAGTTTATATATCAATGATGAAATATTAACATTGCAACACATGCCAATACGGCCGGTTTAGTTTACTAAATTACAATTTTAAATTTCCCGCGGAGTTTCCTGTTGAAAACGTCGCGGAATGATGACTCGTGTTTGTGATGTTATTGGTTGGAGCGGACATATTAGCCCAGCACCACTTACGGCTAAAAGTCGTCACTTTTCATCGCATAATTACACAGTAATTTGGACATCTGTGTTGCTGAATCTTTTGCAATTTGTTCAATCAATAATGGAGACTATAAAGAATAATGCTGTTGGTGGAAAGCGGTGGATTGCAGCTGCCTTTAGCAACCGAAACACAGCCGGTGTTTCTTTGTTTGCTGTGAAGCTTTAGCGAACATGTTTCTCTACCACATGTCAACCAGCAAGTTTTTGGATGAGAAAATTGTGATATTAAATCGGCTCTTACCGGAGACTTCTGTGGAGTTAGCGTCCTCCTGCAGCAGCTGTCATCTTGGCTCCTCCATTGGCTTCTCTCAGAGACACTGGCGGTCACCGCAGCCCTCCGACTTCCAGGTATGACTTTATAATCTCACTAAAACACTAAAACACAATAAGCAGATAAGGGATTTTCCAGAATTATCCTAGTAAATGTGTCTAATAACATCTGAATCACTCCCACTGCCCTGGTCTCTCACTATCCTCATCCACGAATCTTTCATCCTCGCTCAAATTAATGGGGAAATTGTCGTTTTCTCGGTCCGAATCGCTCTAGTTGCTGCTGGCCATGATTGTAAACAATGTGAGGATGTGAGGAGCTCTAATACCCGTGACGTCACACGCAAATCATCTGCTACTTACGGTAAAGGCAAGACTTTTTTATTAGCGACCAAGAGCTGCGAACTTTATCGTCGATGTTCTCTACTAAATCCTTTCAGCAAAAATATGGCAATATCGCGAAATGATCAAGTACGACACATAGAATGGACCTGCTATCCCCGTTTGAATAAGAAAATCTCATTTCAGTTGGCCTTTAAGTCATCACTTCATAAATAGACCCTGCATTATCTAATCACAAATGGCCCCTAGATATACTTAAAGCTAACAAATGTTAGTTAGTTAGACACAGCTAGTAAAAATGAATTTTTTTACAGCAGCATGCAAACATTGGTTCTGATAAATATGCTTATTAACTCCTGCTGAAACCCACTACTACCGACCACGCAGTCTGATAGTTTAAATATCAATGATGAAATATTAACATTGCAACACATGCCAATACGGCCGGTTTAGTTTACTAAATTACAATTTTAAATTTCCCGCGGAGTTTCCTGTTGAAAACGTCGCGGAATGATGACGTGTGTTTGTGATGTTATTGGTTGGAGGGGACATATTAGCCCAGCACCATTTACGGTTAAAAGTCGTCACTTTTCATCGCATAATTACACAGTAATTTGGACATCTGTGTTGCTGAATCTTTTGCAATGTGTTAAATTAATAATGGAGACTATAAAGAATAATGCTGTTGGTGGAAAGCGGTGGATTGCAGCTGCCTTTAGCAACCGAAACACAGCCGGTGTTTCTTTGTTTGCTGTGAAGCTTTAGCGAACATGTTTCTCTAACACATGTCAACCAGCAAGTTTTTGGATGAGAAAATGGTGATATTAAGTCGGCTCTTACCGGAGACTTGCGGGGAGTTAGCGTCCTCCTGCAGCAGCTGTCATATTGGCTCCTCCATTGGCTTCTCTCAGAGACACTGGCGGTCACCGCAGCCCTCCGACTTCCAGGTATGACTTTATAATCTCACTAAAACACAATAAGCAGATAAGGGATTTTCCAGAACTATCCTAGTAAATGTGTCTAATAACATCTGAATCACTCCCACTGCCCTTGTTTTTTTTTTTATTCTAGTCCTTCACTCTCACTATCCTCATCCACGAATCTTTCATCCTCGCTCAAATTAATGGGGAAATTGTCGTTTTCTCGGTCCGAATCGCTCTAGCTGTTGCTGGCCATGATTGTAAACAATGTGAGGATGTGAGGAGCTCCACAACCCGTGATGTCACGCTCACATTGTCTGCTACTTTCGGTACAGGCAAGGCTTTTTTATTAGCGACCAAGATCTGCAAACTTTATCGTCGATGTTCTCTACTAAATCCTTTCAGCAAAAATATGGCAATATCGCGAAATGATCAAGTACGACACATAGAATGGACCTGCTATCCCCGTTTGAATAAGAAAATCTCATTTCAGTTGGCCTTTAAGTCATCACTTCATAAATAGACCCTGCATTATCTAATCACAAATGGCCCCCAGATATACTTAAAGCTAACAAATGTTAGTTAGTTAGACACAGCTAGTAAAAATGAATTTGTTACAGCAGCATACAAACATTGGTTCTGATAAATATGCTTATTAACTCCTACTGAAACCCACTACTACCAACCACGCAGTCTGATAGTTTATACATCAATGATGAAATATTAACATTGCAACACATGCCAATATGGCCGGTTTAGTTTACTAAATTACAATTTTAAATTTCCCGCGGAGTTTCCTGTTGAAAACGTCGCGGAATGATGACGCGTGTTTGTGATGTTATTGGTTGGAGGGGACATATTAGCCCAGCACCACTTACGGCTAAAAGTCGTCACTTTTCATCGCGCAATTACACAGTATTTTGGACATCTGTGTTGCTGAATCTTTTGCAATTTGTTCAATTAATAATGGAGACTATAAAGAATAATGCTGTTGGTGGAAAGCGGTGGATTGCAGCTGCCTTTAGCAACCGAAACACAGCCGGTGTTTCTTTGTTTGCTGTGAAGCTTTAGCGAACATGTTTCTCTACCACATGTCAACCAGCAAGTTTTTGGATGAGAAAATTGTGATATTAAATCGGCTCTTACCGGAGAGATGTGCGGAGTTAGCGTCCTCCTGCAGCAGCTGTCATATTGGCTCCTCCATTGGCTTCTCTCAGAGACACTGGCGGTCACCGCAGCCCTCCGACTTCCAGGTATGACTTTATAATCTCATTAAAACACTAAAACACAATAAGCAGATAAGGGATTTTCCAGAATTATCCTAGTAAATGTGTCTAATAACATCTGAATCACTCCCACTGCCCTTGTCTCTCACTATCCTCATCCACGAATCTTTCATCCTCGCTCAAATTAATGGGGAAATTGTCGTTTTCGCGGTCCGAATCGCTCTAGTTGCTGCTGGCCATGATTGTAAACAATGTGAGGATGTGAGGAGCTCTACAACCCGTGACGTCACACGCAAATCATCTGCTACTTACGGTAAAGGCAAGACTTTTTTATCAGCGACCAAGAGCTGCGAACTTTATCGTCGATGTTCTGTACTAAATCCTTTCAGCAAAAATATGGCAATATCGCGAAATGATCAAGTATGACACATAGAATGGACCTGCTATCCCCGTTTGAATAAGAAAATCTCATTTCAGTAGGTCTTTAAGTCATCACTTCATAAATAGACCCTGCATTATCTAATCACAAATGGCCCCTAGATATACTTAAAGCTAACAAAAGTTAGTTAGTTAGACACAGCTAGTAAAAATGAATTTGTTGCAGCAGCATGCAAACATTGGTTCTGATAAATATGCTTATTAACTCCTACTGAAACCCACAACTACCGACCACGCAGTCTGATAGTTTATATATCAATGATGAAATATTAACATTGCAACACATGCCAATACGGCCGGTTTAGTTTACTAAATTACAATTTTAAATTTCCCGCGGAGTTTCCTGTTGAAAATGTCGCGGAATGATGACGCGTGTTTGTAACATTATTGGTTTGAGCAGACATATTAGCCCAGCACCACTTACGGTTAAAAGTCGTCACTTTTCATCGCATAATTACACAGTATTTTGGACATCTGTGTTGCTGAATCTTTTGCAATTTGTTCAATTAATAATGGAGACTATAAAGAATAATTATGTTGGTGGAAAGCGGTGGATTGCAGCTGCCTTTAGCAACCGAAACACAGCCGGTGTTTCTTTGTTTGTTGTGAAGCTTTAGCGAACATGTTTCTCTACCACATGTCAACCAGCAAGTTTTTGGATGAGAAAATTGTGATATTAAATCGGCTCTTACCGGAGACTTGTGCGGAGTTAGCGTCCTCCTGCAGCAGCTGTCATCTTGGCTCCTCCATTGGCTTCTCTCAGAGACACTGGCGGTCACCGCAGCCCTCCAACTTCCAGGTATGACTTTATAATCTTACTAAAACACAATAAGCAGATAAGGGATTTTCCAGAATTATCCTAGTAAATGTGTCTAATAACATCTGAATCACTCCCACTGCCCTTGTCTTTTTTTTTATTCTAGTCCTTCACTCTCACTATCCTCATCCACGAATCTTTCATCCTCGCTCAAATTAATGGGGAAATTGTCGTTTTCTCGGTCCGAATCGCTCTAGCTGTTGCTGGCCATGATTGTAAACAATGTGAGGATGTGAGGAGCTCCACAACCCGTGACGTCACGCGCACATTGTCTGCTACTTTCGGTACAGGCAAGGCTTTTTTATTAGCGACCAAGAGCTGCGAACTTTATCGTCGATGTTCTCTACTAAATCCTTTCAGCAAAAATATGGCAATATTGTGAAATGATCAAGTATGACACATAGAATGGACCTGCTATCCCCGTTTAAATAAGAAAATCTCATTTCAGTAGGTCTTTAAGTCATCACTTCATAAATAGACCCTGCATTATCTAATCACAAATGGCCCCTAGATATACTTAAAGCTAACAAATGTTAGTTAGTTAGACACAGCTAGTAAAAATGAATTTTTTTACAGCAGCATGCAAACATTGGTTCTGATAAATATGCTTATTAACTCCTGCTGAAACCCACTACTACCAACCATGCAGTCTGATAGTTTATATATCAATGATGAAATATTAACATTGCAACACATGCCAATACGGCCGGTTTAGTTTACTAAATTACAATTTTAAATTTTCCCGTGGAGTTTCCTGTTGAAAACGTTGCGGAATGATGACGCGTGTTTGTAACGTTATTGGTTGGAGCAGACATATTAGCCCAGCACCACTTAGGGCTAAAAGTCGTCTCTTTTCATCGCATAATTACACAGCATTCTGGACATCTGTGTTGCTGAATCTTTTGCAATTTGTTCAATCAATAATGGAGACTATAAAGAATAATGCTGTTGGTGGAAAGCGGTGGATTGCAGCTGCCTTTAGCAACCGAAACACAGCCGGTGTTTCTTTGTTTGCTGTGAAGCTTTAGCGAACATGTTTCTCTACCACATGTCAACCAGCAAGTTTTTGGATGAGAAAATTGTGATATTAAATCGGCTCTTACCGGAGACTTCTGCGGAGTTATCGTCCTCCTGCAGCAGCTGTCATATTGGCTCCTCCATTGGCTTCTCTCAGAGACACTGGCGGTCACAGCAGCCCTCCGACTTCCAGGTATGACTTTATAATCTCACTAAAACACAATAAGCAGATAAGGGATTTTCCAGAATTATCCTAGTAAATGTGTCTAATAACATCTGAATCACTCCCACTGCCCTTGTCTCTCACTATCCTCATCCACGAATCTTTCATCCTCGCTCAAATTAATGGGGAAATTGTCGTTTTCGCGGTCCGAATTGCTCTAGTTGCTGCTGGCCATGATTGTAAACAATGTGAGGATGTGAGGAGCTCTACTACCCGTGACGTCACACGCAAATCATCTGCTACTTACGGTAAAGGCAAGACTTTTTTATTAGCGACCAAGAGCTGCGAACTTTATCGTCGATGTTCTCTACTAAATCCTTTCAGCAAAAATATGGCAATATCGTGAAATAATCAAGTATGACACATAGAATGGACCTGCTATCCCCGTTTGAATAAGAAAATCTCCTTTCAGTAGGTCTTTAAGTCATCACTTCATAAATAGACCCTGCATTATCTAATCACAAATGGCCCCTAGATATACTTAAAGCTAACAAATGTTAGTTAGTTAGACACAGCTAGTAAAAATTAATTTGTTACAGCAGCAAACAAACATTGGTTCTGATAAATATGCTTACTAATATTTTATAATAAATACTTTTGGACCCAACATGGCCGCCATACTTACCTTCTTGATTAGCCATGTGAGCTAGCGAGCTAGCTGCTCACAACTAGCGGTAGCTTCGAGACGACAAATACATTTGCTAACTGAAATTCCAAAATGAGGAAATACAACACATATTTCAGTCGTAAATGAAACAACCTAATGTACTAAAAGAGTTACATGAGCGTTAACGAGTTACTATATGGGGCGGGAAAGCTAGCGAGCTACGTGAAGACGCAGCAGCCACCGCAATGCATTATGGGGCTTGTAGTGCTAATTTTTAAAACGTGTACATCGTAGAATAGTAAAACTGAATGAAAATATACAATACAATACATATTACTATATATCTTTTACATTTTACACCTAAAAAAAATATTCAGTTTTTTAGGTAGAAAATGTAAAAGATATATAGGTATAATTATATATTTTTTTAATGTAAACACTTTTTTATGGAAGCCCATACCCGCCACTAATTCCCCAATTGAAATCATGACTATGAGAAAAGTTGAAATTGTTAAATAACAAGTAAAAAATATTAGATAGAAAGTCGAAGTCATCAGGTTAAAAGTCAAAAAAAAAATAAGGAAAAAAGTCATGATTAGATAAACATTGAGATTATGAGAGTAAACATTGAATGTAAGAGATAAAAACTCAAAATAATGAGAGAAGTGAGACATTAGGAGATAAAAAGTTCTAATTACGAGATTAAAAAAAGTCCCATGTACGAGATAAAAAGTCGAAATTGATAAACTAAGTAGAATTACAGATAAAAAGTCGAAATTATAAATTAAAAGTTCAAATTATAAGATAAAAAAGTCGAAATTGTGAGATACAACATCAAAACTATAAGAAAGTAGAAGGGTAAGTTCTATTTATGAGAGGAAAACATTTAAATGATGAGATAAAGTCAAAATTATATCAATCAAAATTATGAGATGAAAAATCATAATTAGATACATTTTGAGATTATGAGAGTAAAAATTGAATTTATAAGATAAAAATTCGAAATAATGACGGAAGTGAGACATTGAGATAAAGTTATAATGACGAGATAAAAAGTCCCATACGTATGAGGTAAGAAGTCAAAATTTTGAAACCAAGTGGAATTAGAGATAAAGAGTCGAAATTAGAAATAAAAAGGTCCGAAATTGTCAGATACAACATCAAAACTATAAGAAAGGTAAGTTCTACTTATGAGGAGAAAACATTTAAACTATGAGATAAAGTCGAAATTATATCAATCAAAAATTATGAGATAAAAAGTCATTCAATTTATCGCCTCATAAATACGATTTTTTTTTTTTCTTCTTCCAAAATTCCGACTTTTTATCATTTCTTTCCTATCTCATGATTTCGGGTTGTTTTTTTTTTAATCGCATGGTTATTACTTTTTATCTCATAATGCTGATTTACCAATGTGTATGTTTTATTTTTATTTTTTTGTGGCTTGCATACTTTTGAGCACTTAAAAAATGGAAATGCTGATTATCGGTCCTGCTAGACACCGACCTCTATTTAATAATACAACTTTAACATTTGACAACCAAATAATAAAACAAGGTGACTCGGTAAAAAATATTGGTATTAACTTCGACCCAACTCTCTCCTTTGAGTCACACATTAAAAGCGTTACTAAAACGGCCTTCTTTCATCTCCGTAATATCGCTAAAATTCGCTCCATCTTGTCCACTAAAGACGCTGAGATCATTATCCATGCGTTTGTTGCGTCTCGTCTCGATTACTGTAACGTATTATTTTCGGGTCTCCCCATGTCTAGCATTAAAAGATTACAGTTGGTACAAAATGCGGCTGCTAGACTTTTGACAAGAACAAGAAAGTTTGATCATATTACGCCTGTACTGGCTCACCTGCACTGGCTTCCTGTGCACTTAAGATGTGACTTTAAGGTTTTACTACTTACGTATAAAATAGTGAAGTGAAGTGAATTATATTTATATAGCGCTTTTTCTCTAGTGACTCAAAGCGCTTTACAAAGTGAAACCCAATATCTAATTTTTACATATAAACCAGTGTGGGTGGCACTGGGAACAGGTAGGTAAAGTGTCTTGCCCAAGGACACGACGGCAGTGATTAGGATGGCGGAAGCGGGAATCGAACCTGCAACCCTCAAGTTGCTGACACGGCCGCTCTACCAACCAAGCTATACCGCCCCACGGTCTAGCTCCAGGCTATCTTGCCGATTGTATTGCACCATATGTCCCGGCAAGAAATCTGCGTTCAAAAGACTCCGGCTTATTAGTGATTCCTAGAGCCCAAAAAAAGTCTGCGGGCTAGAGAGCGTTTTCCGTTCGGGCTCCAGTACTCTGGAATGCCCTCCCGGTAACAGTTCGAGATGCCACCTTAGTAGAAGCATTTAAGTCTCACCTTAAAACTCATCTGTATAGTCTAGCCTTTAAATAGACCTCCTTTTTAGACCAGTTGACCTGCCGCTTCTTTTCTTTCTCCTATGTCCCCCCCTCCCTTGTGGAGGGGGTCCGGTCCGATGACCATGGATGAAGTACTGGCTGTCCATAGTCGAGACCCAGGATGGACCGCTCGCCTGTATCGGTTGGGGACATCTCTGCGCTGCTGATCCACCTCCGCTTGAGATGGTCTCCTGTGGACGGGACTCTCGCTGCTGTCTTGGATTCGCTTTGAACTGGACTCTCGCGACTGTGTTGGAGCCACTATGGATTGAACTTTCACAGTATCATGTTAGACCCGCTCGACATCCATTGCTTTCGGTCCCCTAGAGGGGGGGGGGGGGGGGGGGTTCTCACATCTGAGGTCCTCTCCAAGGTTTCTCATAGTCAGCATTGTCACTGGCGTCCCACTGGATGTGAATTCTCCCTGCCCACTGGGTGTGAGTTTTCCTTGCCCTTTTGTGGGTTCTTCCGAGGATGTTGTAGTCGTAATGATTTGTGCAGTCCTTTGAGACATTTGTGATTTGGGGCTATATAAATAAACATTGATTGATTGATTGATGGAAGCACATGCCTTCACGTCATTTACAATAGTAATGGTACTAACGACCATTGATTCCTTCAGAGAGTTATTCATGTAACAATGTTTACTATGATTATGATGGCTGTAGTTTTTCCCACATAGGTGCTGGGGACAAAATATTAAGAAGAGCTGACAATGTGTTAACAGTTCAAAACAAAACCAAAAAAATCCCACATTTTACATACTGCGATTGCAAGTTATTTCCGACCGACATGAACACGTAGAGCGTGAAGTTTTCAGCCAGTGTGCTGAGAAGCATCCTTTGTGACAATCTGCACAGAGGTTGCTAGGCAACCTGTGGCCTTGCCGACAGGAAGTGATGTCACACTTGTCATTGAATAAAACACAAGACTCACTGCAAAATAATACATGCAGTCACATGTTAGCAGGAATAATGAATGATAATCCGTCCAAAGGGGTTAAAACAAATTAATCTTCTTGTGGTCATCTGTGCATCCATTAATGGTGACCTTGCTTCTATACATGCACTAAGCTGACAAGGTGGAGGAACACAAACACATCTGCTCATGGCGATGGACTCTGGAGAGAACAAAAGTGGAGTTAAGAGCTGTAAATATGTGTTTGTTCGGGTGTAAGGCTTGCAGCGCCGCGCAGTGGCCGAGCTGCCTCACTGCAACACTTTAAGGGCTGGTCATACTGGAACTTTTGTGACCAAGACAACTTAATATATTTGTAATAATAGTTCCTATATCTGCAATGGATGTTTTTGGATTTGTACTTTAAACTAACGCGTTTCAAAGTATTCGTGTTTTGCAAAACAGTTGGAATGCCTTCAATTTTTACATTATCCTTTTAGTTTTTATGTACAGGATTTTATTTTGAAAATCTGCCAATAACTAGGTCAAATATTACATGTGCATGCTCAGGTTTAAGGTTCTCTGTACGAGTTTTCTAATCTAAGAGATCATTCACTTCAATCTTTGATGTGCTTTGACTGTTGGAGCTCCACATTTTAGTGTTGTAAATAGTCAGTTTATGTAACAATCACACATAAAACATCAAACAGACAACATCTTTGATGTTTTCAAGTTGTGTTAAGAGTGATGAAAGAAAAACATCAGACATTCATCTTGTGAGGTCAATATATTTTAATAAAAAAAAAAAAAAAAAGACTCATCAGGAAGAACTCGCTCACAGAGAGCAAGGGACAGACGAGTGGCGACACTTCGCCTTAACACGGTCGGTGTTAGAATCCAGTGTCGCATCAAATCAGGAACAAAGCTTGTCTAGAAATCACACGCATGTCGGACTGAGCGCAAGACTAATGTCAACCCGACAAAGAAATAAAAAAACAAGGTAACCTCTTGAATTAAAGTCCCAATCATGGAGACAACGGCCGACCGTCATAGTTCACATTAAGCGGTTGTAGCGAGCACGTTGTGATCTTTGAACCGTCCTGTAAGTTGCAAACTAAATTCATGTAACGTAACCATGACAACAAATGTACATTGACACATATTACACACGGGAGGCGAAGGAGGTTCCTCAGGGGCGACAAATGGATCCTTGGTTCTGCACATCCCTGAGTTAGTCCTGATGTCCTCCGTCACGTGGGCTGCTGGCACAAAGCAGCGTGAAGGTTTTTCCACCCACAGATCTTCACAAAGTCCAAGAAGAAGTCCAAGAAGTCAGTGCATGAGCTTTTTAGGAGGCGGACAAAGAAATCCACAGGATGTTAACACGGCGCCGCCTGGTCCTCGTCCGGAGCTTTGTCCACTTTGACTTCCTCAGCGACTTTGTCTTTACTCTTTTTGTGTTTCTTCTTCTTGTGTTTGCTTTTGTGCTTCTTGTGCTCGCCCTCCTTCTCCTGCACTTTGTGCTTCTTGTGCTTCTTCTGTTTTTTGTGCTTCTTGTGTTTCTTCTTCTGCTTCTTGTCTGCAGCCGCACCGGTAGACACACTGGCAGAGTCGCTGTGGTTTTCCCGCTCGGCGCTGTTGGAGTGCTGGCTGGCGGAGGGGCAGGGGGTGCTCCCGTCCTCGTCAGAGTCGGAGCCCTCCTCTCCCTCGCTGTAGTCGGGGATGAAGGCGGCCTCGTCGGTCTCGCGGGTCAGGTCGGAGCCCAGGCGCTGTCTCTTAGTCTCTGGGCCTCGATTTTCTTCCCGTCCACTGTTCTTCTCGTCCTTGGAGGACCTGCTCCTCTCCTCCTTTGTGGACGCAGTCCTCTCATCCTTCCCTGCACCCCCCTTCGCATCCTCCCGTCCTGCTCGACCTCTCCCATCCTCCTTTATAGCTGAGCTCCTTTCTGTTTTGCCTCCCTTCCTGTCCTCTCGAATAATTTTCACTTTGGTGGGTTTAACAGAAGTGGAGGCCAGCTTGCTGCCTTTGCCGTCCTCCTTTGGCACCCTCTTCTTCTCTTCCTTGGCCAAACCTTTCTTCTCGTCTCGGGTGACCTCGTGAGCATCACTCTTGACAGCTTTGGGCGCTTCCATCTGTCCCTCTTTGGCCTGACTCTTCTGAGGAACAGGCGAAGGTTCCTTGGGTACGCCGGCATCCTCGTCCTGCGTCACTGCCTCCTCCTCCTCGTCGTCTTCCCTCTCCCACTTGGAGCGAGGAGGCGCCTGGATGAGCAGCTCCTCTCCGAGCGGGCCCACTTGCACAACGTTTTTCGGGCTGGGGTCGTGGTTGTTCTCCGTGCTTGGTGGGGGCTGCTCCTGATTGGCGGGAGAGTCGCTCTTCTCCTCTATTTCACTGACGTGTTTTGTGTCTTGAGTTAACCTAGAGGCAGAGGAGGAGGACGAGGAGAACAATAAGACCAAGGCCACTGCAAGAATATGAACATGGACGCAACATGTCTCACCTGGCAGAGTTCGCAGACAGGCTCGATAAAACCTTCCGACTGATTTTAAGCTTGGTCCTAACAGTTGTGGCCTCACCCTCTTTCCCTGGTAAAAAAAAAATGAGTAAAGGAATGACCTAGCACCCAAAAAGAAAGACCTGGATGGTGGATGTGGGCATTGTCCCATGTGATTCACCTTTGGGAGCAGTATCTGGTTTCTTTGAAGAGGACACGCTCTTCTCTGCTCTCTCTTTGGAAACAGTCCTGGGTAGAAGATCAAATAATCTGATGAATAAAGTATGATCATTTCCATTCATGACCAGACTTCCTATCACCTACCGATCAGATTTTGGTACTTTCTCCGTGGCTTCTCGCTCCTTGGAGGAACTACTAGGTCTCTCTTGCTTCTTGCTGATGGCAGATTTTTCTCCAATTGTCATTTTATCAAGGCAAACTGATCTTCCTGATCCACTTCCACCAGAGTTCTTGCGTTCAATCTTGTGTGATTTATCGGTAGCCTCAGCTTCTTTTCCAGCCGAGACCGAAACCTTCTGTGAGGCTGAGCCTGAGACTCTGTCACGCTCTTTATCAGAACCCACAGTTCTATTTCGATCTGAGCTTGAAGTCTTTTCCCGATCGCGATCTGACCCAGAAGTCTTTTCCCGATCTCGGTCTGAACCCTTTTCCCGATCTCTATCCGAACCCAATGTCTTTTCTCGATCTCGGTCAGAAGTTGAAGTCTTGTCTCGATCCAAACCTGAAGTCCTTTCACGATCTCTGTCAGCTCCCGAAACCTTTTCCCGATCTCGGTCAAATCCTGAGGCTCTTTCCCGACCTCGATCTGTACTTTTTTCTTGATCTCTGTCAGACCTAGACGCTTTTTCTCCTCGACCTGAACCTGAAGCTCTGTCTCGGTCTCTGTCTACCCTGGAAGTACTGTCCCTCTCTCTGTCCACTCCTGAGCTCCGGTCAGTGTCTTTATCCGTGACAGAAAATTTCTCCCCAGCTTTATCTCTCGAAATTCCTCTGTCAGAAGAAGCAGATCGTTCCTTTTTGAGGTCACTTTCCGAAGAACTGCTGGGTCTGTCGGCATCCAGGTTGTTTGTGGTCTTCTCAGCACCAGAAGATGAGGTCTCAGGGTTGCCTCGTTTTCCAGGATCTCTGTTCAGAGGGATGCTTCTCTGGTTCACAGGCTTGAACTGGATGTGGACAAAGATCACAATGTGGATTACAATTTGCTACAGTGGGTAAAACTGTAAAGTATGTGGTGGTCCATTGTGATACTCACCGGCAACTCCATGAGTGGTCTGATAGGTCCTCGATCCTTGTCTGCCCAAATCATCTCGCGGCCCACATTTAGGGGAAGAATACCAGGCCTGTCAGATGGATGTGAAAGTCTTTGCTGTGGTGGCTGGTGAGCAGCATGTGGGTGCGAGAAAACATCGCCTGCAATCCCAAGCCCATCTAATCTTCTCAGTTTTCGAGGCGGAGAACCAAGTAAAGAGCGGCCCTCCTCTCCCAACCTCCGCCTGTTGTCGAGCGGTGAGGGAGGTCGGTGGAGGTACGAGAGTCCTTGATGGGGTAGGGGAAGGAGGCCGCCGCCATGTTGGAGGTCTCTCCGTCCTCTATTATCGTTGCCAGGTCGGAAGCTCTCATGGAGTGACGGGTGTGGCAGAAGTGCGCCTTGGGAGAATAGCTGGGTTGTCTTTTGCAGAGGAGGTCTCATAGATGAGCTTTTAACCTTTTCCTTTTTAGGAGCAGTTGTGTTGTGGCCATCTTCAGGTCTGGCTTTGATTGTCTTTGATGTTTTAGCCGCAGGAGGTGGATCTTTCTTCTTGGTGACTGCACTTTCAGTCTTTTTCCTCACCTTGTCGCTTTTGACTTTAGAAGCCTCCGTTTTGACTTTGGGTTTTACCTTTTGAGCCTTCTCTTTCTTGGACTTGTCAGTCTTGGATGTTGACTTGACCGCGGTTTTTACAGATGCAGTGGATATTTTAGAGGCTGGAACCTTAGAGGTAGCGGTGGAAGACGGTGGCTTTGAAGACACCTGAGCCATTTTACTCGGAGACAGTATTTCGTCCATAGGTTCATCTCTGACCGGCGTAGCATCGCCTCGGTCCATGGACTGCTGTGATTGTTCAGAGTCCTCCCCAGCTCTTTTCTTTTTGACCTTCTTAGTCTTGAGGACTTTGGTGCTGGGCTTTGTGACCGTTGAGGATGGAGGAGGATTGTGAGATGGTGCTGCTTTCTCATCTCGACCTCTCCTCCCTCTTCCTTGGGGAGAGTATTCCCTGTGCAGGGGGGACACTCTGTCTCGTTCCCTTTCCCTGCTGCCACGGCCTCTGTGATGCAGTGCCTGATGCTGATTCTCATAGTCTTTGTAATACTTGTTATACCAATCTCTGTACTCCCTCTCCCACTGCCGATAGCGGTCCCGCTCCCAGCGCTCATGACTGTTAGGGCTTAGTCCTTTCAGCTCAGACGGCGGCAACTCTCGTGCTGGTGGCTTTCGTATACCAGGACTTCGGTTTCGGAACGCACCAGGTGAGCGAGAACGTGACCGGGATCTGAATGGCGCGGTCCCTTCAGGCCCTTCCCAGCCTCCGCCACGGAAGGATGCAGGCGGCGTTCTTGGCGACCCTGACCTCCTGTATCCGTAAGACCTTGATCGGGAATTAGACCTTGATCGTGAGCGTGCATAAGTGCGTCCATTTCGACGGGAATATGGAGAACGGGGATATGGCCGTCCGTGGGAGCGTGAACGGGACCGCGATCGACTCGGGGTGTAAGAGTAAGACCTCGACCTTGACCTGGATCTTGATCGAGTGTAAGAGCGGCTGAACGGAGAGCGGCTATACGATCTGGACCTGGAGGGGAAAGAGGGCAGAAATAAAAGTAATTAGAACATATGTCCAAAGGACTTTGACACCCAGGATTTGTGAGACCGTAAAAAAGTGATCACATAGTTACCTGGAGTACGAAGGTCTCTGTCTCTTTGATGTATTTCGATACTTCATAAGCTCTTTGTGAAAGTCTTTTGTGAATTCATCCAGTTTGGATGTAATACTGCAAACAAAAGGTACCAACACAGAACATGTCAGTTGTACTGTAACACAATTCATTATTTTTTGAAAATATGGTTTTACTGATGAGACATAAATAAAAGCGTCTTTATTTATAGTTGCATCAACAACACAATGTCTAGCGTGTAGCTTAGTTTAGACCAGGGTGTCCAAAGTGCGTAACAAAGGCCATTTACAGACCGTAGCTAATTTTTCAAACGGCCCATGGCAAAAAGGTTAGCATTTCAATATTGTTTTTGCAGGTATGTAATTTAAACTTAATGAAATAGACTTAAAATAAGACGGGGGTCGCTGGTTCCCAGCCAGGTTCAGGTTGTTAGTGGGACAAGGGGGCCAGTTTCTGTCCCTTTGACTTAATCTCCACTTCTAAATGCTCCAAATGCAAAAACCACAAATAGTACAAACAATATTGATTCTATTAGCTAACTTCCTTTATCTGAATTGTCATTTGTGATTTATAGCATGAAAAAAGTATATTGCAGTCATGTTTGTTTCAAAATTATTAAACTATACAATGTCAAAATGTAAACAGTAGAAATAATGAATAAAATGTCAGCTACTGTCTTGGTCTAAAACACCAATGAAAAATACATTTAGCATTTAGACAGGCTATATGTGTGTTCTTAAATGTGTATTACGTGTCCTCCATGTTGAGAGCATTTTTGATTTGGGCTTTCATTGTAAACAACTAAAATGAATGTTTTGGGCATTGTTTCATCCAGATGTATACATTTGTCAAAATGTGGCCAAGGAGACGGATTGTGGGTTTCCAGGACTTGTCTACATTGCTAAAAGAAAAATATAAGAAAGAAAATCCTCTGCAATCTTCCACTAGTTTTTTTTAATTTATAAATCGTCCGCTTGAAAATTCCCTCTTCTATTGTCAGACTTTTTGTCGTCATCTGGGATGTCTACGTCTGTTGTTGGCAGGTTTGGCAAAGAGACGGATCAAGATTTGAAACATTGTCGGTAAGACAAAACAAAAGAAAAACTGAAAATATTTTTACAGATATAAAGAAACGGAATACCAACTATAGTCCTAAAAATCACATGTCTGTCAACATCAAATATTGTTACTTGGCAAATGATACCTGGTAGCATGCTGACGCTAGCTTTTTTAAGTTAATTTAGTAAGTATACAAAACAGTCACATTTTGGTAATTGGTGCATTCTAACGCTAACAGGCTACCGTTTTAAAGTAATTACACACCTCAGTAAAATATTTGGGTATTTCACGGAAGTTACAGTTAGCATTTTAGCAGGCTAAAATTACCATGCTAGTTTTTTAAGTGGATTTAGCACATATACACCCTAGTGTGAGATTATAGTATTTCATTAGTCAACTGTAAGCATGCTACTGTTAGCCGAGCAGGCAACATGCTAGTTTTTAATTCTTATTTGGCCTATTTTTTATCTTACATGATTTTATTTCTGTCACAAAAAAAATCTTCATATTGTACTGGTTTTGAAGGTCAAAGCTACCAGTACGACCCCCGTAACCAATGATTGGTCAGGTTGTGGCCCTCAGTGGAAAAAGTGGTTTAGACCACAACACACATTCCATTCAATAGCACTTCCTCAATCAGCGTTTCTGTCACTCACTTCTCTTGTCGGTGATGTCGCTGCTTATAGAAGTCCTCCTTTGAGAGAGGGGGTGGATTGAGATTGAGGGACGGGGGCAGGGGAAAAAGAGGTGGTTGACCACCCGGGGGCCCCCAGGGAGGGTTGACCCCTGGGGGTCCAGGGGGATACATGGGCTGAGGCTGGTAACCCATCGTAGGAGGAGGGAGGAGACCGGGGCCAGATGAGTACAAGGGAGGGTAGGACTGCGGAGGGGGTGGGTATAGCGATGGGGCCACATAAATGGGAGGAGCAGGTAAAGGAGGTGGAATTGTCGGGTGGTGAGTGGAAGGCGGGTCGCCTCGGTTTCTGTAGGACCTGACAAGAGATGTGACAAAAAGGTCAGACTAAAATATTCATTTTAACAAATTTCATAACCAACGCTCTCACCTTTCCCAGTGCCTGCCTCCTCTGTGGGATTGAGGTGGTCGAGAATGCTGGCCTAAGACAAAAAATTGGTCAAATTCCCCATAAAAGTCACAAAATTGCCTCAACCATTGAGAATGTGTTTCTTACTTGGTAGATGATGAGGCCTTGAAGATGGTGGCGGCCCAACATTCATATGGTAACTCTATGCAAGACAGAGTCAAAATAAAGTTCTTTATAAAAACGCCAACAACAACGGAACAGTTCACAATCAGATCTTCAAGACTGACACACCTGTCTGTCTCGGTCTGACGGTTTAGACGAGCTCGGCATTACAATGACGGGGTCTATCTCCCTATCAAAACAAAGACCTGTGTCACTACAAAAAAAATACACAACTATTTTGGAATGTGTTGCTCAGTTTAGAGCTTTAACTCACCCTGGTGGGGGTGGCTCTCCTTGGCTGGTGGAGACCCGAGGAGAATCATGGTCCACAATAGGTGCAGGAGCCGGTGAGGCATCTTGTCGTTCTTCAGTGACGTCAGCATGAGGAAGGGGAGGGGAAGGTGGAGGAGTGGGAGTTGGAGTGGAGGTGGTTGTGGGGGTGGCGGTGAGAGCAGCAGGAGCAGGCAAGACCGGCAAGACAGGCGGGGCCTGAACTTGGGGGGCAGGGGTCACGACAGGTGTCCCAATGAAAACAGCAGGAGGCTGGGAGATGTTGGCCATCAGAGGGTCCTGCTGTCTGGACTGGAGAGGCCTGCTCAGGTGAAGCCGTGGGGGAGGGGGCACCGAAGGATGGACCAGTTTACGCCCATGTTTTGCATAGCCGGTCTCATTTTTAAAGTTGTTCACGGCCTACTCAGCAAAAAAAGCACATAAAAAAGTAACACACATTTTAAGTTCACTTTCTGTAGAAATGTATCAAGAGAATGAAAGAAATTACCTGTCGAAGGAACTTGTTGGCTATGAGATTGTCGGGGGAAACATCGGACTGTTTGCATGTGTAGCAAATGTGCTCCTCAGAGTCCAGCAAGGCAGTCCGGATACCTGAAATCAGTCAGCAAACAGCCGCTTTAGTTACACTCGTATGTGCTGCTCTAATTAATGCATCAAGTCAATTTACCACAGCTTCTCTTTTACTCACCAAGTGCGAGGTCTACAAAAGCAAATTAACTACACAGTTTGCTCCTCTTTGCTACCAAAACAGTGATTCATTTGCATAGCATACTTAAATAGAGCAATGTTTTACTTAGTGTTCCCACACACTTTTCGCTGTGTCATCTTTGCGGTAAATGTATGCAACCATAAAGAGTATGACTGATACTTAATTGCATTGACTATTTGGTTTACCTTTTTAAATTAAAATGAGCAAAAAAACATGAAGGATAACCGCATTTTGATAACCTCACAGGCAAATTGGGGCTAGCTCGCCAGCTTAAACGTTAACATGTATACAAAGGACATTAACGTATTTCCCCATTAAAAAACAACATACTAACCAACCAGTCAAAATTTACACGAACACATTGCTGTCTAAGTAATTCAGATTTAAATGTGCACATCGAACCTATAAGCTGTGCTTACTTAGAACATAGCGATCGTTATGTGCACGGGGAAAATATGACAGAGGGAGTTTTACGGTGCGTTCAAGGACAACTTAATGCCTGCCAAAACACTCCTATCAGTGAAGAATAAGAAGCACAAATCATGCAAAATAGTGGGCTTTCTAAAGGTGGCTCTATTTATTTTAGCTGTTAAATACAATTTCAATAAATAAAGACAAAAATAATAAATCATTTATTATATAAAAACTTTTTTTTTTTTTATTAAAAAAACACCTGCTCAGTGGCCTTGTGGTTAGAGTGTCCGCCCTAAGACTGGAAGGTCGTGAGTTAAAACCCCAGCAGTCATTCCAGAGACTATAAAAATGGGACCCATTGCCTCCCTGCTTGGCACTCAGCATCAAGGGTTAGAATTGGTGGTTAAAACACCAGATGATTCCAGAGCTTGGCCACCACTGCTCCCCTCACCTCCCAGGGGGCGAACATCAGGATGGGTCAAATGCAAAGGATAATTTCACCACAGTGTGTGTGTGCGTGTGAGACTATCATTGAGACTTTAACCTTAAAATGTCAGTGTTTGTAGAAGTACTTTTTGAGTACATTGAACAACACCGCAAAAATGATTAATGTGATCATTTATCACACTAACCGTGATAACATTTTCATATTGTTACATCCTTAATGCCTGGCCAACAGTTACAGCATTTAAGGCATGACTTTTAAACCTTTCTGAGCTCGGGGCCCAACTTTTCTATTGCAGCGGGGCACACACAAATAATACTCAATAATATTGCTCTTGATTTTAATATTACTCAATGATATCAAGCTTAGTTTATTTGGATAAACCTTTTCAAATTATATAAAAGCATGTGTTTATCATAAAGATTAGCATCATGGCTTAGGTCAGGCTAATTACAAAAATAAATGTCAATCACATATACTGCAAAACAAGGGACGCAACAACTAATACATTTACATACAAATACTATGTTTCCGCCCGATTGTAGCTGAGATAGGCACCAGCGCCCCGCCACCCCAAAAGGGAATAAGCGGTAGAAAAATGGATGGATGGGTAAATACTATGTTAAAATAAAGTTGAGCAAAATAATAAAACATAACAAATGTGTTTAAGTAAACTGTCAAAATTTAAGTGCAAAGGAAAAAACTGCTTCACCAGTTTAGTCATAATTTTTGCACTTAAAAACCTTCTCAATGACTTTACATGTACACTTGATACAGAGTTTGTATAGTGAAGAGTATGGCCCACATGTTCGCCGTTTACACTGCAGAGCCAATAACAAGTGTCTTGTGCAAGTTAAACACACACACACAGTTCTGTTCAGGAGAGAACACAGAGATATTTGACAAAAACATTACCCCTACGCTTTTGTTGCTCCTAATATAATGAGAAGTTTGGCAAAATGAGGGTAGAATGTTACTTTTTTCGGTCATTCTGTGCTTTTTGTTTTACATTTGTTGCGCTGTTGGGTGCGGGTTAGAGTGCCTGCTGGTGACTAAACTGCGGGAATGGAGCAGCAGAGTGCATGAAATGCAGCCGCAAAATTATACTTTCACAAAATAAAAGCATGTTGTATTATAGTTCATTATGATTAGAACTATATATATATACACACATTATTGTGTCAGAAAAAAAAAAAAAGTGTCTAAACGACAGCAATTATATGCATCCAGGCAGAGCCGCACACGTCTTTGGGAGCAAAAATGGCACTGGTTTAGTTGGCCATACTCTCTTCATACACGTCTCTGAACAATGGGCCCTGGCTCTATGGTTAAGAAACAATAGTCTAAGGTATCCCTAATAAGATCGATACTCACACTCGTCGCAGTAGCTATTTCCGCAGCAAGGAATAACCACAGCGTCCGTCATCAGGTCATTACAGATGGGACACAGAAGCTCATCCGGGATGGGGTCGGAATCGTCCTCAGAGGAAGACTGATCATGTGGGACAAACGGCGGACGCTCCTTCTTCCCTTGCGCGTACGCCTCTCTGTTGCAAGATAAGACCACTAATGAGGGCCATAGCAGCAAACTAATAATTGGAGTCTTCCTGCCAGAAATTGTGCACAGACGTACGCATCTATGGCCGGTATGGCGTATTCACCGGTGCTGGTCAACATGGCTCCTTTGGTGCCAGGCTCCGCTTTCACCATGAAGCTCTGAGGAATCCCCTTACTCGTTCTCACTGGTTTGGGACCTTCCAAGCTCTTATCTTGGATCTGAGCAGGGGAGAACGAGAAGTTGTCAGCCACAAAACTAAATTAGCCAGCCGTTTGACAGAAAAACGCCTCATTATATTTACCAAGAGCATAGGGCATTGGCGAATGTAGTGGCCAGTCTTTCCGCAACGGTAACAGGTGTAGTTAGCAGGTGGCGGTCCGATCGCTTTTTTGGAGTAACTACAAAGACAATTAGCAACAATGAAGAGCGCCACATTGAGTGACACTTGTTTTAGCCCGAGCGAACTCTCTGAAGCAAAATAACGAGCGGATACTAACTGAATGGGGTCATAGTCGTGGTTTGACTGGGAGATCATAGCTTTAATCTTGTCCACCTCGGATGCATTTGCGTCAACCAGATTAGCGGTCTAAAGAAAATAAAACACGTCGAAGGGGTTGGGAAGACAAAGAAAAAAGGTGTGTAGTTAACAAGACAGTGAAGTGTCTTCCAACGTGTTCGATAGTCTGAAACCGGTATCGGCGTAATGAAAGCCGTACCTTGGTGAGTTGGGCAAGAGACATAGAAGGTGAGGAGTCGGTCTGCAGGAGAATCAGAGTACAGACATTCAAGGCGTTAACATGATCTTGTTTGCATACAAGGACGAGCCCAGATTGTCCCCAGCGTCTGTCCGGTCCCGCACAAATCCTCAGAAGCAAGCTTTTGATTGGGTGACTTTAAAAAATATTTAAATAATCTACAGCCTCTTAACTTCAATCTTGTATTCTTTATGAAGATGGCTAAATTACATCACCTTTTTATCCCATTGCAAAGTGGCACTTAAGGTGAGATTGCATTGGATTATTAACATTAAACAAACGTATGTTAAAACAAAAACCTGAGTTACACCCAGGCTTTGAAGAGTCAAATGTTTTGCCACCTGCGCATCCTTGTAAGGACAGAGTGGATGACCTTTACATTGTGAATGCTGCTTCCATACAGCTATGCAGGGGCAAAATGCAGATTTTAACTCAATATTAGCTTGCGGGAGGGTACATTTTCATGCAAATGCGGGACCCTCGTGTCTTTGAAATACGTGGGCAGGCTGGGAATGCTGTAGAGGGAACACACAGGGATGTGGTGCAAGCGGCTCTGACACAGAACCACTGAAAACCTTTATTGACTCTCTGCATCTTACAGGACACTATACCAGCAACTGTCCAAGGATCTCAATAATTTAATAATGAAAGAAACGCTTAATGGTTGCCGAAAATAAGTCAATGTTGTGAGCCTATACTCAACTCCCTGTACTATATACTTTGTATGTCAGAATAATGTATTAAATGCACCAGTCTTGAAAGATTAAGGGTTATGTGTAATCCATATTGGGTGTAAAACAGACATCGTCATGGTGAAAAATGTACATTAGAACAACAACTCACAGTAGCAAATGTTACTGAAACACAATGCTGTATTCAAATTCTTAGCAGGGTATATGCTGCATAAAAAAATTCAAACAAATGAATGAAGATACCTTTTCCATTCACATTACATTCAATCCCAGCCATGCTTCACTTCATTGGTTTCTTAAACCACATCAAAATATTTTCACAGAAAATACAATATATGACATTAGCATCATAATGACAGTAGTTGTTGCTTTCCCCATATTGCAATAGGTACATTTGCCCGGACGGAAGCGGGATACAAAATCCATTTCAATGTGAAACACACAGTCGTGAATAATATCCACTTTTTCAGCAATTAAAATCAGCATAACATTTTAAAAATGGCAGCTACTCTGGTATTTCTCATCTTATTAAAGTAAGGCAGATGTAGAAAAAAACAAACAAATAAAACCCCATGGACTGTTTAATCATTTAAATCCCCCCCTTAAAAAGACAGCAAAGAACACAGAACTTTCAGCACAAATGTTAACACAAATAAATACAAAGTGATGATTATTCAATCGTCGACAGAATGTCGTCATGAGAAGTTTGGGGCGATTAAAGTAGAAAAAAGGGGGAGGAGAGAGGAGGAGTGAGTGTTGCTTTTTGGGTTTGTTTACATACGGGTCTCGATGATCCCACCACAGAAGTGTCAGAACGATCTCTGTGTGAAAGGACGCAAGACAGGAGAGTTAAAAAAAAACACACCATCATGACTGAGCGTTTCAAATAGTTCAATACGCACACAATGAACGTCCTGCCAGCGGGTTTGACTCCGCCGATGGGAGTCCGCCGGACAATCACAGACGAGTGTTTGGGGATGTGGGCTTCATCGTCCGTGTATTCTGTGGAAAAAAAAACATACAAATCATGAATTAATCTATCAAGAATATACTTTTTTTATTAAGGCGTTATAATGAAGGATACATTACTGAGATCTGAATTAATGTACAGTATCTGAAAAAATCTTCCACTAATCTTCCACTGACAGCCGATTCAAATTGTTATAAGAAGGACGACGACATCAGGAATAGACATGATTGTATTTTCTTGATAAATTGGAGAAAATACTAAACTATACAGGCCCCAGGTTGGAGACCACTGCTAGAATCAGTCAGTGTAATTGCAGTCTGCATATTATGGGAAGCTAATAGTTACCTGTGCTAGGAAGATATGTATTTTTTTTTCTTTCACTTCGATAAAAACTTTCAGGAAATGTCCATAACGACATAAGCAAGAAGTGATTCTATTTTGGGGGAGATAGGAATCATTTCTAATATATTACAAGCCTGAATTTGTCTCTGTTTGTTTGCTAGCAGTTCCGCTCAACCGACAGAGACAAGTAGTGGCCGAGTGACTCAGGTTTTTTTTTATTCTGCAAAGAATGAACCCTCTTGCAGACTGTTTGTACACAACAAACAAAAATGCACAGACATAGCAATTTAATCTATCCTTTGATGTGCCAGATTCACTAGTTGGTTAGCAAAATAGCTCAATAGGTTATGAAAGGATTTTTTACCTCCGTTGCGGTTGAACTTTTTCAAAACTTTATAAATTGTTCTGAACACTTGAAAGGAGGATTAGGGCCACACTTAAAGGGAGCCTAATACGCAGAACCAACTTTTCTGGTACCTGCTGTTGTGTATTTGGGATCTGCATAAGTCCCAAAAACTGGAAATCAAACCGTGGAGGCATTGCAGATATATTCATTAGACAACCCACTGGGCTTGCAGAGAAATCTGACTAATTTTTCTTTTGTTTTACTTACAATGGCCGAAGAAGAGCAAATAATTGATTAGGTCGCAGGTATATACTTGCAAGGCCATTTTTAAAAAGAACGTTTCAAGAGTAGATAGCTCTTGTGAGATGAGGTCCGCCGAGCACCAAGCTAGCTAACCTGTCCAAGCCAGTGAAATGGTTTGTCTGCACCTTAAAATCAATCAACTTTGAGCGGTACGTCTGGCTTCTAATGGGCGCTGGGTGTTGTGACCCAGGGGAAATACGCTCCATCAGTATCATGCTTCAAACCTGCTTTGAGAAGCTGGGCATTGCGAAACATGTTCATTGTAACCATTAATCCTGACTGCCTCACTTTTATCTATATACCAAAAAAAATTAATCAGAACAAATTGTCTTTATCATATTTGTTTTTAAGGCTGAAGCGCCTTGAGTACTAAGTTAATGTTGCCGATCACTTACTTCATTATTACAGAGTAATTTATATTTAAAGTTATTTTTAGTATCAAATGATTTAAAATCAGTCAAGAACTGTACATTTATTTTTAAATTTCAGGCAATTTAATGAACTGTAAATATTTTCTGTTAGGGCCTAAAATACAATGTTACTTATTATTGTATTTATTGCAAGTCGATCTATAGTTATTTGTTTTCTTTATTGTTAAAAGGTCTGTTTGCAACATTTACACAGATGCATAGTGGGCGCCAACTTTCCAATGAATTTTAGACAGTATATCCTGCCCTCTCCGAGCTTCACGTACATCATTACGCACGTACGTAACATATGAACGTGCATTAGCCTCAGGTTTTAGCTCAAAAAAGCTATTTGGATAGCTAGCATTAGCGGTCATTGAATGTATATTCTATCATAACAACAACACGACTGCAAATTGTTCGTTCCTACTCTTGGACTGCTTTTGTTTTTCTGCGCACGCGCTCCCTGCGCGTACATGTGGACGAGACCAGGTACGTGTGGACGAGACCTGGTGAGTGAACACCGTTAAGACCAATAATTTTATTGGGGCGAGTAATTTTTTTAATCACATGTAATTTGTAATTGTAAAAAATAGACAATTGTGAGCCAAATGTGTTCTCTTAAACCCCCACCAAGGACAGTTTTCACTGCTGAACTCACGCTCCAGGTTCTGTAACAGCTTCTTCCCCCAGGCCATAAAGACAATACAACATACATCCATAAACGTGGATGGATATGCAAAAGTGCAATATAATTATCTGTATAGTAATCTATTTATATTGTCACCTATTGCGCTATTATCCTGCACTACAACAAGCTAATGCAACAAAATGTTGTTCTGATCTGTACTGTAAAGTTCAAATTTGAATGACAATAAAAAGGAAGTTCAAGTAAAAACCACTAATAGTAACATAAGCTCATAGCTGGTTTTGTTACATGTTTTGCTTTGGAAAATGATACTGTGAGGAAGTTCCAAACAGCACCTTAAATTAACATCAAATGTTACGCAGAGGTGTACTTATAACAATCTGATAGTCACAGCACAAAACGTTTTCTTCCTATGGGGGAAAACAAATGGAGTAGCACTGCAATATCAATACCAATCTTGCTTCTGTAACAAAATGTGTTGGGCGACAGCAACAATGTGTGCCAGTGAGCGTTTACCAACTGTATATGTAAGATGCAACTCAAGAGTCAGCAAAACAAATCACAGCAGTTCAGCATAACTGCAACAGCCAATCACATTAGTACGCATACATTAACACAGAGGTGTCAAACTCATTTCAGATCGGGTGCCACAGGGAGAAAAATCTACTCCCAAGTGGGTAAAATCACGGCACGATAACTTTAAAATAAAGACACCTTCAGATTGTTTTCTTAGTTTAAAAATAGAACAAAGACATTCTGTAATTGTATAAATCATAATGTTGGTTCTTTTACACTTATATGTTGCAGTTAATAGTATTCTATATTTGTTATTTAAAATCCAAGTTTATTTATGTAGCCCCGAATCACAACTGTCTCAAAGGGCTGCACAAGCCACAACGTCATCCTCGGCTCAGATCCCACCCACATCAGGGCAAGAAAAAACTCAACCCAATTGGATACAATGAGAAACCCTTGGAGGGGACCGCAGACGACCCCGGGACACTGGTGCAATGGACGTCGAGTAAATGTAGTTAATAGTGTGAGGGTCTGGCCGGGAGATCATCTTGAGTGGAGACAAGTCCGCAGCGCAAACATTCCAAACTTGGATTTTATATTTCCCGAATAAATAATGCGATGATGTTCACTCAACTCATTGGTGTTCATTTTCAATTACTCAAGACAAAAAATATATCAAAATCAAATTACACTACGTTATGTAGTTTAGTAATTTTCCTTGACTGGTTTGTCAACATCATGTGGTTTATTTTGTACATATGTAGCATCATTTACAAAGATACTAATAATTGTTATTGTGACACTTAGTGGACACATTTAGAACAGCATTTTCTTTCATTAAAACAATTGGCAAACACCGTGAATTGAATTACGTAGACCCCGACTTAAACAAGTTAAAAAACTTATTCTGGTGTTACCATTTAGTGGTCAATTGTACGGATTATGTACTGTACTGTGCAATTTACTAATTAAAGTTTCAATCAATCAAAAGCACGGAAAATTTCTCTGCCACTTTGTGCATCCCGCAGGGATTCTTCTTTTGTTTCTGCACCTGTGGTTCCCACACAAGGTTACAACATTGTCTGCTCTCATTTTCTCGCACATTTGACACTCTGATGTTCTGTGTACCTAGACTCTGTCCTCCTGTCTAGGCCTGCTGTGTGTGTGTGTGTGTGGTACACATTATGTTAAAATACTTAGATGTTTATTGGGATAAGGTAAACATCTGTTCAATATTTTAACGTAAGTGTTTGATTGTGAGGCATTAAAAGCCACAAAATTAAACGGGTCCATCAGACCCACAAATGCTGGCTGAGTAACAACAATATGAACTCTATACAAGAGTTATAACACATTGAAAGTTATGCTTTGAAAAGCCGCTGCAGAGTGTCGGTAAAGATACATCTTAAAGGCCTACTGAAACCCACTACTACTGACCACGCAGTCTGATCGTTTATATATCAATGATGAAATCTTAACATTGCAACACATGCCAATACGGCCTTTTTAGTTTACTTAATTGCAATTTTAAATTTCCCGCGAGGTATCCTGTTGAAAAAGTCGCGTAATGATGACGCTTATGTTGACGCGTGCTTGTGACGTTATTGGTTGGAGCGAACATTTCAGCCCAGCACCACACACGGCTAAAAGCCGTCTCTTTTCATCACATAATTACACAGTATTTTGGACATCTGTGTTGCTGAATCTTTTGCAATTTGTTCAATTAATAATGGAGACGTCAAATAAGAATGCTGTTGGTGGAAAGCGGTGTATTGCAGCTGCCTTTAACAGAGCGGTCAAGCAAACATGTTTCTCTACGTCAACCAGCACGTTTTTGGATGGGAAAATTGTGAAATTAAGTCGGCGTTACCGGAGACTTCAGTGGATTATGCGACCTCCTCCTGCAGCTCAAAAAGGCAGCTATGATCTTGGCTCCTCGGCTTCTCTCAAGAGACACTGGTTTTCACCGCAGCCATCCGACTTTCAGTTATGACTTTAAAATATCACTAAAACACTATTAACACAATAAGCAAATAAGTGATTTTCCAGAATTATCTTAGTAAATATGTCTAATTACATCTGCAACGATCCCACTGCCCAGGGATGGGATTGAAGATTTACAAAATCAGCCGAAAATGTTTTAATCCTAAAACACCGCTTTGCGGAAGGCCGCACCTGAGTGACCTCCTGCTAAAGCGGTCTGGGGGCACGCACCCCCAGAAAAATGTTGAAATCAATGTTAGTTTAGGATGCATTTCCTGCTATTTTGAGTCAAAATCTAACAATATTCTCCTGACCAAAACTTCACATTTATTAGCAAATATTTTCATAAAAATGTATCATGTGATGAAATTTATGTATACAAGTTCACACATGTCAAATTCTTGCACAATTTTGGATTATAGATAAAAATAGGCCTACAAATGGATTAACCAGAATTCAAAATATAAAAATGTTGAAATCCATAAGATCGTGTATTGTACCTCTGAATGGACTCAACTGTCGTAGATTGGTGTGAGAGGAGCCGAGTCGGAGGCTTCGGTAGTTGATTTGAGGCTGCATTTGTGACGATGTTTGACTTCAGCTTGAAAGCAGATCCCAGTGAAAAATTACTTCTCCATAAACTCACTTTACTTAGATGCCTTGCCGATTTCGCGTGGTCAAAGAGTGCCACCTTTCCCCAAGATCCATAGTTCACAATGTCCTTGCATTATAAGCACTGAGCACGTCCCGGGTCATCGCACTTTGCAATGATATCGCTGATCAGTTCGTCTACTTCTACGATATTGTTGTTAATATTCACCTTCAGTTTGATAGATATATCGAGCCATGCCCAGTTCCACTTGTTTCTCACGCCCTTATCGATATCTTTTGGTAATGAAGCATTCCTATCTTGAATAAGCTTAACCATGTCTGAAACAGTTTTGTCAATAAAGAAACGTGTTGAGAGCCACTGTGTTTTCTTTCCAGATTAGTCGCCGATAAACACAAACAATATAAACAGAATCAATCCAATCCACTTTATTTATATAGCACATTTAAACAACAAAATGTTTCCAAAGTGCTGCACAACAATATTAAAAACAACTGGATCAGTCTGTCACAGCTTGAAACAGCTCAGTTCAAAGGAGGAAAAGAACACTCCAAGATCACCTTGTGATCAACGCTTTCCCTCAAAACAATAGCTAAACCCCCCGCCACGATGACTCGTTCTCGGCGTGTTAATGAAAGTACAGTCCGGGGGCAATAGTTCTGAAAAAGCAGCAGACTCACCGGGTGCCAATCCAGGTTTCTGTCAAGAACAGTATATCCAAAGAGTGTGACGAGAAAAAGTCCTGCTGAACAAAAGTCTTGTTCATCATGGATCTCGCATTGATGAGTGCAAACCTCGTAGAAGTTGTTGTAGCCACACGCGGTGCCCAGCTCAGCGACCGAAGATTAGCCAGGGACACGCCACCTGAATGAGAATCAGCACCTCCAAGTCCGAGACCATGGTTCTCGCCCGGAAAAGGGTGGAATGCCATCTCCGGGTTGGGGAGGAGACCCTGCCCCAAGTGGAGGAGTTCAAGTACCTAGGAGTCTTGTTCACGAGTGAGGGAAGAGTGGATCCTGAGATCGACAGGCGGATCGGTGCGGCGTCTTCAGTAATGCGGACGTTGTACCGATCCGTTGTGGTGAAGAAGGAGCTGAGCCGGAAGACAAAGCTCTCAATTTACCGGTCGATCTACGTTCCCATCCTCACCTATGGTCATGAGCTTTGGGTCATGACCGAAAGGATAAGGTCACGGGTACAAGCGGCCGAAATGAGTTTCCTCCGCTGTGTGGCGGGGCTCTCCCTTAGAGATAGGGTGAGAAGCTCTGCCATCCGGGAGGAACTCAAAGTAAAGCCGCTGCTCCTTCACATGGAGAGGAGCCAGATGAGGTGGTTCGGGCATCTGGTCAGGATGCCACCCGAACGCCTCCCTAGGGAGGTGTGTAGGGCACGTCCAACCGGTAGGAGGCCACGGGGAAGACCCAGGACACGTTGGGAAGACTATGTCTCCCGGCTGGCCTGGGAACGCCTCGGGATCCCCCGGGAAGAGCTAGACGAAGTGGCTGGGGAAAGGGAAGTCCGGGCTTCCCTGCTTAGGCTGCTGCCCCCGCGACCCGACCTCGGATAAGAGAAAGAAGATGGATGGAAGATGGATGGACGCCACCTGAGCCCCGGTGAGATGAGCGAAGAGGGCGCAGCGCGCAGGGATCCTCCCGCTGTCCGATGATTGGCACCAACCCAGACCCGACAAGTCGAAGCGCCCGCCGCGACAAATAGCGACCAAAACAGTCGCTGCACTCCAGGGGCAGTGCAGAGATCTTCACCGCGTCAGAATGTGCCAACCAAGCTTTCACTTTTACCAGTCGGCCAGATCGCACTCCTCAGCGTTTCCGCTTCCTGGGCAGCGGCGTGTTCACCCGACGGAAGCACTCAGGCAGGTTAGCATTAGCACGGAAAAATGAATCCGAGTCTCTTGCATTGTAAAGTTCAGATGACCGTACTGACTCCCCTATCCTCAACAACTCCTGGCGTTCATACACTAGAAGTGAGTCGATGGTCCTCAAAACACACGTCAAAATAACCACAAAACTGACAGTAGTTCTCAGAGGCAAGCAGCAAACCAGACACACCGGCGCCATCTTGTTCTCTTCTATTATGACAAATTATATATTATATAATATTATAAGTATAAGAGTTCAAAAACGCTCACAATAATTGAGGATCAGGGACTAGATATTGTCGTAAAAAAAAACGATGCGTGCAAACGTCTATAACGGGCAATGTCATTGGTTGATGTCAGTTGATAGTAGAGCTAGCCAATCTAGTGCCTTCACACATTGGCATTATATTATGTAAATGACCCTGGCAGCGCCAAAATCGGCAGAATTCCGCGAAAAATTCCCATCCCTGACTGCCGCCGCCTGGAGCCGTCGCCTTCTTTTTTTAGTGCTTCACTCTTAATGTCCTCATCCACGAATCTTTCATCCTCGCTCAAATTAATGGGGAAATCGTCACTTTTCTTGGTCCGAATCGCACTTGCTGCTGGTGGCTATGATTGTAAACAATGTGAGGATTTGAGGAGCTCCACAACCCATGACGTCACGCGCACATCGTCTACTGATTCCGGTACAGGCAAGGCTTTTTAGTTAGCGACCAAAAGTAGCGAACTACATCGTCAATGTTCTCTACTAAATCCTCTCAGCAAAAATATGGCAATATCGCGAAATGATCAAGTATTAAATGAGAAAATGTAATTTCAGTAGGCCTTTAACATATTGAAATTGAACTTGTTTGAAAAGCCGCTACAGGGGTCGTGTCGGTAAACAGACATCTTAACGGCAATAAACGATCTTTGGGTGAGTCATGGCAGCTTACCTTCCCGAGTTTGCGCGTTGGTGATCTGCAGGTCGCAGTCTGTGGCCTTGAGGCGCTCCCTGGACATGATCTGCCGTTTGAGCTCACTGAGGGTGATGTGGAGCCCATCGAACGTGACCGTGTTGTAGTCCAGTTTGGAGGAGAACTTGTAGTGAACACACGACATGTTTTTTGTCGTTTTGTTTGGATAGGCCTAGAAGCACTTAGATAAGGTACAAGAGAGGAGGAGGAGGAGGGAGGAGAGACAGGCTTGGGTCACGAAATAAAACAGCGTCAACACTCAACACAGGAGGCCAAAACCTGGTCACTTTTAATACGAAAATGGGCTGAAACACTGGACAAATTAAAGGGCTTGGTTAAAAATTTAGGGCGAGTGACGAAAAAAGTCCGTGTCAATTCCAACCAAAGACGTGGACATTAAAGGCCGGCGCGCCAGTCGACGGCGCCATGTGCCCTTTTTGTCAGTCCTCAAAGTCCAGTGAAACCCACAGCGGGGGCGCAACCAGAGTCCGAGTCAATACCAATAAATTTGACTTCTTTTATCTAAAGTGGCGTTCAAAAAAAGGCCGCGTCCGCCATGAGGAGTCCTTGAAAGGGGTGGGGGGGGGGCAAGGCCGCAGAAGTCCGTGCTTTTGCGTTAAAAATGTCCGAAAAGTCCACTGAACGGCGCGGAAGGTAGTCGAGAACGATGTCCACAGTGTTTAGGCTAAAAAAAAGGAACGGCCAAGGAGACGACAAAATGATGCGAAAGTTAACACATCGACATTTAGCCCCGACATGCGCCGCGAGCTAACGTGCTAAGCTAACGTGCTAAGCTAAACTAACGACGCGTCAACCGGCCGAACCCAAAGCGGGAGATGTTATGTTTCCTCGTCAGGTCCGTCAGTCGTGTTCCTCGGCAGAAAGGCTGTCAAAAGATGAGTCCTCGGTGGATTTTTTTGTTTTTATCGAAGCAAAATCCCAACAGCGTCACGCGGGACGTCGATGTTCCCCCTTCTCGTCGCTGTTTCATCAAAATGGCGTCGGGCGGATGCGTCGGTTAAGTCCGAAGAGTCGCGGTGAGAATCGAGATAAGGAGCCGCCTTCCACTTCCGGTTTCGCGACACATCGCCCGTCATGTCTTTGTTCTTCTGTGTCGTCACTTTTTTTTGATACGGAATCCAAGACGAAATGTTGGGGACTTGCAAGCGTACTTTGACGTTATTTTCGAACAAACCATTGGAAAAATGTTACAATTTACACTACGATTTCCGGTGTTGCTTCATGAAAATGCAACCTGTTGCTTTATTTTTGTATTTTTTATTGAACAACCAACATTAGTACATTAGTAATTCACACAAAAGTCAAGGCGCTTTTAACATCAAAGAAAGAAAACAAGCAAATACAGATAAATAAAATAGAAATAAAAAAATTAAAAAAAATAAGACAAAAGGGGATACCTAAATCTCTTTAAATGTTTTTAGCAAGGATATACATTTAAGAGCTTTTGTACTCAATCCTTTGTCAATATTTATATTTGATAATAAACCATTAAGCTAATTATAAAATGTAGGCCTTACTTTCATGAATCGACGTTTCATAATGTTGACAAACATGTGTTACAGTCAATACCAAATGTGATCTCTTCTATAATCCGAAGAGTTGCAGTGAGAATCAAGATAAGGAGCCGCCTTCCATTTCCGGTTTCGCGACACATCACCCGTCATGTCCCTGTTCTTCTGTGTCGTCACTTTTTTTTTGATACGGAATCCAAGACGAAATGTTGGCGACTCGCAAGCGTACTTTGACGTTATTTTCGAACAAACCATTGGAAAAATGTAATTTACACTACGATTTCCAATGTTCTGAAAACATGCGCTACTTCTTGAAAATGCAACCGGTTGCATTATTTTTATTTTCAATTGAACAGACAACATAAATTAATAATTCATTATTTTTATTTTTCATTGAACAAACAACATACATTTTACTTTCAACATCAAGGAAATAAAACAAAAGCAATTACAGAGAGTAATATTAAAAAAAATGGGGGGAGGAAAAGACAAAAGATACGTAAGTCACTTTTAATGTGTAAATCCATCCATCCATTTTTTCTACCGCATATTCCCTTTTTTTGGGGTAGCGCGTGGCGCTGGCGCCTATCTCAGCTACAATCGGGCGGAAGGCGGGGTACACCCTGGACAAGTCGCGACCTCATCGCAGGGCCAACACAGACAGACAACATTCATAAATGCTTCATGAAAATGCAACCAGTTGCTTTATTTTGTATTTCTTATTGAACAACCAACATTAGTACATTAGTAATTCACACAAAAGTCAAGGCACTTTCAACCTCAAAAAAAGAAAAAAAAAGCAGATACAGAGAAAAATTTTGGGGAAAAAACATGAAAAATAAATAAATAAAAAGACAAAAAGGGAAACCTAAATCACTTTAAATATTTTTAGCAAGGATATCAATTTAAGAGCTTTTGTACTCTTAATCATTTTTCAAGATTTATATTTGATAATAACCCATTACGCCAATAATAAAATGTAGGCCATACTTTCATGAATCGACATTTAATAATGTTGACAAACATGTCTATGTTACAGTTACATTAAAAGCGTTACTAAAACGGCCTTCTTTCATCTCCGTAACATCGCTAAAATTCGCTCCATTCTGTCCACTAAAGACGCTGAGATCATTATCCATGCGTTTGTTACGTCTCGCCTCGACTACTGTAACGTATTATTTTCGGGTCTCCCCATGTCTAGCATTAAAAGATTACAGTTGGTACAAAATGCGGCTGCTAGACTTTTGACAAGAACAAGAAAGTTTGATCACATTACGCCTGTACTGGCTCACCTGCACTGGCTTCCTGTGCACTTAAGATGTGACTTTAAGGTTTTACTACTTAAGTATAAAATACTACACGGTCTAGCTCCATCCTATCTTGCCGATTGTATTGTACCATATGTCCCTGCAAGAAATCTGCGTTCAAAGGACTCCGGCTTATTAGTGATTCCCAAAGCCCAAAGAAAGTCTGCGGGCTGTAGAGCATTTTCCGTTCGGGCTCCAGTACTCTGGAATGCCCTCCCGGTAACAGTTCGCGATGCCACCTCAGTAGAAGCATTTAAGTCTCACTTTAAAACTCATTTGTATACTCTAGCCTTTAAATAGACTCCCTTTTTAGACCAGTTGATCTGCCGTTTCTTTTCTTTTTCTTCTATGTCCCACTCTCCCGTGTGGAGGGGGTCCGGTCCGATCCGGTGGCCATGTACTGCTCGCCTGTGTATCGGCTGGGGACATCTCTGCGCTGCTGGTCCGCCTCCGCTTGGGATGGTTTCCTGCTGGCTCCGCTGTGAACGGGACTCTCGCTGCTGTGTCTTGGATCCTCTTTGGACTGGACTCTCGCGACTGTGTTGGATCCATTGTGGATTGAACTTTCACAGTATCATGTTAGACCCGCTCGACATCCATTGCTTTCCTCCTCTCCAAGGTTCTCATAGTCATCATTGTCACCGACGTCCCGCTGGGTCATTATTGTCACCAATGTCCCACTGGGTGTGAGTTTTCCTTGCCCTTATGTGGGCCTACCGAGGATGTCGTAGTGGTCTGTGCAGCCCTTTGAGACACTAGTGATTTAGGGCTATATAAGTAAACATTGATTGATTGATTGATTGATAGTATT
>NC_084611.1:82661615-82739115 GCF_033978795.1 Nerophis ophidion
GGGCAGCACCTGAGCGAGCCTGATGCAGCAGCTGATGGTGGGTTCATAAAAGACGCAGTCTCGCTCCACCATCGTTGGCTCCGCCTCTCCTTCAGCAGCAGGGACGGGGCGGCTGAACAGTGTAACTTTTGGCTTTTTAACCAGAGTCTTCTTCGTCAGACAGCCTAGTTCTGTGAGGGACTGCACACAAAAGGGCCCCCGGGGGGCCGACAAGGGGTCAGTTTTCCTTCGCACGCTGAGCATAGGAGAGCGTTTTGTTCACCTGCACAAGTTCCAGCAACACCATTGGCTGCAGCACGCCCTGGTAGTAATCCACCAGCGTCTGCTCAGTGATTCCAGGACAGGACATGATGTGGAGGAGGACGCCCTCCAGCATTCCTTTACACACCTGCCGATTCAGCGTCCCATCCACCAGGCGCCAAGGCCGACACATGAAACATATATTCTCCCTGCGCGGTGGACAAGGCAACATGAAACATATATTCTCCCTGCGCGGTGGACAAGGCAACATGAAACATATATTCTCCCTGCGCGGAAAATCATAACAAACATGTCGGCATAGCCTCTCAAGTTGACTCCATGTCCTTATTCAGGCCACCGTGACGCCTCTATTCAATTATCCTGGAGTTGCGTGGTGGACAAAAGCAAATATCATCAACAGCTGCGGCTGTAGACAACCTCCTGATGTTGTTGTTGTTTTTATTTGTTATTAACTCCACAAGATGGTTGCTCAGGCATGTTAGCGTTACTAAAACGGCCTTCTTTCATCTCCGTAATATCGCTAAAATTCGCTCCATTCTGTCCACTAAAGACGCCGAGATCATTATCCATGCGTTTGTTACGTCTCGTCTCGATTACTGTAACGTATTATTTTCGGGTCTCCCCATGTCTAGCATTAAAAGATTACAGTTGGTACAAAATGCGGCTGCTAGACTTTTGACAAGAACAAGAAAGTTTGACCACATTACGCCTGTACTGGCTCACCTGCACTGGCTTCCTGTGCACTTAAGATGTGACTTTAAGGTTTTACTACTTACGTATAAAATACTACACGGTCTAGCTCCACCCTATCTTGCCGATTGTATTGTACCATATGTCCCGGCAAGAAATCTGCGTTCAAAGGACTCCGGCTTATTAGTGATTCCCAAAGCCCAAAGAAAGTCTGCGGGCTATAGAGCGTTTTCATTTCGGGCTCCAGTACTCTGGAATGCCCTCCCGGTAACAGTTCGAGATGCCACCTCAGTAGAAGCATTTAAGTCTCACCTTAAAACTCATTTGTATACTCTAGCCTTTAAATAGACTCCCTTTTTAGACCAGTTGATCTGCCGTTTCTTTTCTTTTTCTCCTATGTCCCACTCTCCCTTGTGGAGGGGGTCCGGTCCGATCCGGTGGCCATGTACTGCTTGCCTGTGTATCGGCTGGGGACATGTCTGCGCTGCTGATCCGCCTCCGCTTGGGATGTTTTCCTGCTGGCTCCGCTGTGAACGGGACTCTCGCTGCTGTGTTGGATCCGCTTTGGACTGGACTCTCGCTGTTGTGTTGGATCCATTATGGATTGAACTTTCACAGTATCATGTTAAACCCGCTCGACATCCATTGCTTTCCTCCTCTCCAAGGTTCTCATAGTCATCATTGTCACCGACGTCCCACTGGGTGTGAGTTTTCCTTGCCCTTATGTGGGCCTACCGAGGATGTCGTAGTGGTTTGTGCAGCCCTTTGAGACACTAGTGATTTAGGGCTATATAAGTAAACATTGATTGATTGATAAAGGCGCACTTAAAATCCTTTCCTTGCACCTAATGTGCAGAATAATTCTGGTTGTGCTTACCGACGTCGAAGCTATTTAATTTGGTACATGCTGTAATGATAAGTGTGACCAGTAGATGGTAGTCGCACATAAGAGATACGTGTGGACTGCAATATGACGCCAGTAAACAACACCAACACTTTAAATGTTCCATTGAAAATAAAGAACATTACACACGGCGCTCAAAAGTCTGCAGGACTTTGAAGCCGCACCGCGTGATGGATTGTCTGCCCAGTGCGGCTACCGTAGTCAGAGTTACTATGGTGTGTGTATAAGGCCCGCAAAATGGCACCTATTAGCAGACTTATTATCAGGCGTTTTGTTTCACAATATTATGCAAAACCAACTTTTCCTACCTTCTGGTACCTGCTGATGTGTATTTGAGGTCTGCATAAGTCCTGAAAATTTGCGCACGTCCGCCACTGTAGTCTATACGCTTCTTCTTTTTCACTATCTTCTTGTTATGGACGTTCATCCTCCGCTGTTGCCATTTCTAATATAAAGTAGTGTAAAGTTTGAACATATCTCGCTGTGGAAGCGCTAAAAACAGCGGAGAATGCCAAAAGTTTTCAAAGCACTAATCAAAACAAAGGATGGCTATTTTGAAGAAACTAGAATATAAAACATGTTTTCAGTTATTTCACCTTTTTATGTTAAGTACATACAGTTGTGATCAAAATTATTCAACTCCCACACAATTTAGGCGTTTTAGCAAGTTGGACATTTATTCTGTATTTTGTTTATAGTCATATCAAATAAAGATGCATTAAATAGACAAATGCAACTTGAATTACAACAGTATAATTTGTAACATACCAAACAGTGTCATGTCTCTTAATATCTCATCGACAAAATTATTCAACCCCTTGAAGATCATAACTCTTAAGAAGAGAATTTGGATAATGTATTTTCAATCAGGTGTTGAAAACACCTGTAGATGTGATTAGAACCATAACGAGCAACAATTAAACTGATTGAAGAAGACTGTGACGCTCAGCTTCTTGTAGATGGTCAATGGTGTATTTGCAACATGGTGAAGTCCAGGGAGTGGTTAAAGAAGTTAAGAGAGGAGGTAATTTCTCTTCATAAGAAAGGATATGGATATAAGAAAATAGCAAAGACATTACACATTCCAAGAGACACAGTTGGGAGCATCATTTGCAAGTTTAAAGCTAAAGGCACAGTGGAAACACTACCTGGGCGTGGTAGAAAGAGGATGCTGTGTGCGTACAGTGGTGAAAAACCCCCGGGTGGCAGCTGAGGAACTACAACAGGACATTGCAGAGGGGGGAACGCAGGTTTCGTCCCAGACAATAAGGCGCGCACTACGAGATGAAGGCCTCCATGCCAGAACTCCCAGGCGCACCCCACTTCTGACTACCAGGCACAAGGAAAATAGACTCCAGTATGCCAAAAATCATCTGGACAAACCCTAAAGCAGGGGTGCCCACACTTTTTCTGCAGGCGAGCTACTTTTCAATTGACCAACTCGAGGGGATTTACCTCATTTATATATATCATTTATATTTATTTATTTATGAAAGAGACATTTTTGTAAACAAGTTAAATGTGTTTAATGATAATACAAGCATGTGTAACACATATAGATGTCTTTCTTTCACAAAGACAAGAATATAAGTTGGTGTATTACCTGATTCTGATGACTTGCATTGATTGGAATCAGACAGTAATGATGATAACGCCCACATTTTCAAATGGAGGAGAAAAAAAGTTGTCCTTTCTGTACAATACCACATGAAAGTGGTTGGTTTTTGGCATCTAATTCATTCAGCTTCCATACACTTTACAAGAAAAACATTGGCGGCAAATTCCGTAGCTTGCTTGATTGACATTCAGGGCACCCGAGGGTCTTGTGAGATGACGCTGGCTGCTGCCAGTTCATTATTATGAAAAAATGACAGAGAGGAAGGCGAGAAACACTTTTTATTTCAACAGACTTTCGCGCCGTCCCTTCCGTCAAAACTCTAAAGGCCGACTGCACATTTCCTATCTTCACAATAAAAGCCCTGCTTCATGCTGCCTGCGCTAACAAAATAAGTGTCTCGGAAAGCTGGCGTGCACAAGTGATGTGCACGCCAGCTTTCTGAGGGATCGCTTGTGCACGCCAGTTTTCCGAGACTCTGTATTTAGTTAGCGCAGGCAGCATGAAGCAGGGCTTTTATTGTGAAGATAGGAAATGTGCAGTCGGCCTTTAGAGTTTTGACGGAAGGTACGGCGCGAGAGTCTGTTGAAATAAAAAGTGTTTCTCGCCTTCCTCTCGGTCATTTTTAATAATAATGATCTTGCAGCAGCCAGCGTCATCTCACAAGACCCTCCGGTACCGTGAATGTCATTTAAGTGACGTCTTGGTGAAGATTGATGATCACTAATTTTTAGGTCTATTTTTTTTAAAAGCCTGGCTGGAGATCGACTGACACCCCCCCCCGCGGTCGACTGGTAGCTCGCGATCGGCGTAATGGGCACCCCTGAACTAGGGGGTTGAATCATTTTGTCAATGAGATATTAAGAAAAATGTCCTTTTTTGGTATTTTGTAAAATACAGTGTTACAATTGAATTTGCATTTGTCTATTTGACACATCTTTATTTGATATGACTATAAACAAAATACGGAATAAATGTCCAACTTGCTAAAACACCAAAATTGTGTGGGGGTTGAATAAATTTGATCACAACTGTAACTCCCCATGTGTTCATTCATAGTTTTGATGCCTTGAGTGACAATCTACAATGTAAATAGTCATGGCTTGTACTGTAATTATTCATATTTAAATAACTTTACTGCAAATGGATATTGGCACCACATATTGGTTATTGGCCTCCTTGACTAGTAATCAGTATCGGGCCTAAAAAAACACATTGGTCGATCTCTAGAACTTACTCAGAAAGGTTGGCCTCTTGTGTTGATGCTGCTCCTTCGTCTTTGTCCTCCTCCATCTTGTCCTGGCACTTTTCCGCTACCTCGTTTGCCGCCTGCTTCGCTTCTTCCTCCTCTAGTCCTACCATCCCTTTTTCCGGCTCACCTCCCGGTTTTTCTTCCTGGTTGAGCGTCTCGCTCGTCCGTGCCGCTCCGTCCTCTTCACTTTCCAGAGGCGCCTTTTTTTCCGGAGGCTCTTCCTTGTCCTTATCGTCTTCCGGCTGCGGACTGCGGTGTCTGCGCCTCTTGCGCATGAAGGGGATGTTGTGCTGGGAGGGACGGCCGAGAAGGGAGGCCTGCGCCGGGGACCAGGTCTTGGAGCTGACGGTCAGGATCCAAGGGTCGACGTGCTTCATGAGCACCCAGCGGGCGCTGCAACTGCCAACTCTTAAGACCTGGCCTTTTTCTTGCAAGTCCTGCATGAGCACAGCGGGAACATGTGTTTACTTTAGACATTTCAGCTGCAAACGGCTACAGGTTTACCTCCAGGTACTGCTGCAGGCTCCTGCTGCGTCCAGACTTCGGCCGCCGCAGCTGAGAGTGGAGTTCAAACAAGTCCCGGTGGTCTGTTCCTTTGTCGCCTGCTTCATCCAGGCTCCTCCTCAGCTGAGCACACGCCTCCAGGTCCTGAGGGGTGTACCCTCTCTGCTGGACCAGATCGGCGTCACACTGGCTCACGCAGGAGGAGGCGCAGGCGGGATGGATGGAGCGGCTGAGGATGGATGGCAGCAGGGATGGGCCGCATTTAGTAAAGTCCAGGGGTGAGAGACCTGGAAAAAAAGGATACTTTTATTCCGAGCAACCTTTTTATCTCATACTCATAGCAATAGTGTCCAGATCAGGGGTTTTCAGGGGGTCCAAACTAGCACGCGAGACGTCATGAGTTTAATTAAAAAAATACTACCCACAGGAGGATTGCATTAATTTTAACAGTCTGACATTTCTGATACTTTTATTGTAGTGGACACCGTGAGTCATTCCAATTAATGACCTTTAATTGTTCACAGACTGCAGGCACAAGCGCCATCTACTTATATGACCCAATGCAAAACACCTTCCCTAGTCATGGTGCATCGGAAAAAAAATCCATCCATTTTCTACTGCTTTTCCCTTTTTGGGGTCGCGGGGGGTGCAGGAGCCTATCTCAGCTGCATTCGGGCGGAAGGCGGCGTACACTCTGGACAAGTCGCTACCTCATCCCAGGGCCAACACAGATAAGCAGACAACATTCACACTCACATTCACTCACTAGGGCCAATTTAGTGTTGCCAATCAACCTATCCCCAGGTGTATGTCTTTGGAGGTGGGAGGAAGCCGGAGTACCCGGAGGGAACCCACGCAGTCACGGGGAGAACATGCAAACTCCACACAGAAAGATCCCGAGCCCGCGATTGAACTCAGGACTACTCAGGACCTTTGTATTGTGAGGCACATGCACTATCCCCTTTTACACCGTGCTGCCCAACCAACACAAAATGTCGACAGACATGGTCACACATAACACAACCTGCCCACTAAACTTTGCAGACATTAAAAAAAAAAACAGATGCACCATAAAAAAAATTCTATATTACACCTATTTAAATCCATTACAAAGCATGATTGTAAAATTTGCTAACGACTCTCCACACTTATCCATGCTTGGCGCATTTTAGCTGCTTGATCATTCTGATTGGTTACAAAACTTTAACCTCTAAAGGCCCAAGCTGTTCGTTTACATGCTTTTTTTATTTCTCTTTGCTATTTGGGCTTATTGGACCCTAATTTGAATAAAAACTAAAAATCATCTTTTAATATGATGTACTTAGTCCATAAGTGCACAAATGTGTACTTCATGTGTAGTGACATGCAAATTTTGATTTTTACACTTATTTTTTCCAAATTCCACTGTATGTCATACTCTTCTGACACAACCAGATGGCAGTATGAGTGTCCACATAAGTGGCCATAAGGCCCCAATTCAGTAGTGTACACAATTTTGGAAATAAGAGCTAAAACGTGCTGTGCACGCATGTGGCCACTAAGGCCTTTAGAAGTTAAGGAGGTTTTCACGGAAGTAAACAAGGTAGAAGTAAAACTTTCCCATACTCTTAATATCCAATTATATTACCGTAACTCTTAGTTATATACCGGTATATAAATCCATTATATTAATATGATATGTACACACTGGTGTTTTTTTTCCAAGCCAAAGAGAAGCTTCAAAGTGTCAGTGAAAGCACCGCATCCACAGAGGTGAAAAAGCTCCATTATAGTTGTTTAATTCCAAGAAAGAACTTCAAAAATGTGCGAAAACTCGTACAACACATAATGTACAGAAAATATTTCCACCGGTCCTGACTCAGTCTTTTTCCCTTTTAGTGTATTTTGCTCATTTATTCAATTTCCAAGCAAAAATAGGATGAAACCAGAACATATACTACATACAGGCACACATTTCTTACCTAAAAGTGGGCATTTCAAAAAGTGCTGGAACTTGCTAGAAAAGAAGCCTAAAATCCCTACCGTGTCCATTTAGGGGAGAATTTCACCCTTAAATTTGACCTTTAACACTCACCGTGGTCCGTCAGGATGCTGTGAGCGGGCGTGTTTCTCAGCTGCATGCTAATCAAACACGACTCTACCACGATGCTGTCGGTGGTGTTCAGGTTGCGCAGCTTGACTGGAACAATAAAAGCAGTGGAGTGACTATTATGTCCATAACTATGCCAGCATGGAGGGATCAACTGAAAAGAAATCAAAAAGGTACCGATGCCAGGAATGAAGTGTCCTTTCATCATCAGGTACTTTGTGTGTGACGCATGATGAGTTTGCACTCCTATCTTCTTTTTGCCTTCGCACTCCTCAGCGTCCTCGTCGTCCTCCTCTTCCTCCAGTGACACAAAACTGGAACCCAATGACGAGAGGGATCAGGAAATGCTTCTTTTTATTCAAATACATTTTCATAAGTCCACTAATGAATAGGTTAGCGATTTCCACAGCATATGATATTTTTGTACTCCTTTAGATTAAAACTTTTGTAATTATCCACACTACAAAATAATAGTAGTATTTTTGCTAGTATAGAATTATATTGGTATCGGCCAAAACTCAAAGCTCTGATATTAGTGTTGTATCAGAACTGAAAAAGCAATATCAGGACTAGAATCCGTGGATATTGTAAAAAAGCCTAATAGTACCATACACAATTCAAATATATACACATATACTAAGCCTGATGGATAATATCCTAAACACTCTCCACACTTTGATGACATGTTTGAACCATTTTAGTTGCTTGAGGGACACCAATAGAAAACGGATGGATATTTATGATTAATTAGAGATCGATAGGTGTCTTCAGTAATACGGACGCTGTATCAATCCGTTGTGGTGAAGAAGGAGCTGAGCCGGAAGGCAAAGCTCTCATTTTACCGGTCGATCTACGTTCCCATCCTCACCTATGGTCATGAGCTTTGGATTATGACCGAAAGGACAAGATCACGGGTACAAGCGGCCGATATGAGTTTCCTCCGCCAGAGGGCGGGGCTCTCCCTTAGAGATAGGGTGAGAAGCTCTACCATCTGGGAGGAGCTCAAAGTGAAGCCGCTGCTCCTTCACATGGAGAGGAGCCAGGTGAGGTGGTTGGGGCATCTGGTCAGGATGCCACCCGAACGTCTCCCTAGGAAGGTGTTTAGGGCACGTCTGTCCGGTAGGAGGCCACGGGGCAGACCCAGGACACGTTGGGAAGACTATGTCTCCCGGCTGGCCTGGGAACGCCTCGGGATCCCCCGGGAGGAGCTGGACGAAGTGGCTGGAGAGAGGGAAGTCTGGGCTTCCCTGCTTAGGCTGCTGCCCCCGCGACCTGACCTTGGATACGCGGAACAAGATGGATGGATGGATGGATGGATACAAAACTTTAAAGAGATCGTCAGGGAAGTTAACAAGCTAGGAACGGTTGAGAACCTCTGTGCTAGATGAACCGCAACATTAGCGCCGCATAAAACATGTCACTAATGGTCCAACGTTTTCAAAAGAACAACGTTAAAAAAACAACTTAAAGCTCTGTCCTGCTGTTTACGGACATAAAATATGTATGTTTAAATAACTTTGGCTGCAAATGAATATTGGTTATCGGCCTTCTTGACTGCTAATTGGTAACGGTCTCAAAACACCCCTGTCACATGGTGTGGAAAGAACCACCTCCAGCTCAATGTGACGAAGACCAAGGAGCTGGTTGTGGACCTGGGAAAGAGGAGGTGTACTCCGGCTACCCCTGTTTCCATCAAGGGGGTGGATGTGGACATGGTTGAGGATTATAAATACCTCGGAGTACACATGGACAACAAGCTGAATGGGTCAAAAAACGCTGAGGCACTCTACAAGAAGGGACAGAGCCGCCTCTATTTCCTCAGGAGGCTAGGATCCTTCAACGTCTGTACAAAAATGTTGAAGATGCTCTACGAGTCGGTGGTGGCGGGCGTCTTCTTGTACGCCGTGGCCTGCTGGGGCAGCGGGCTGAGAGCGGGGGACGCAAACAGACTGGACAAGCTGGTAGAGAAGGCCAGTAAAGTGGTGGGAGTGGAGCTTGACTCTCTGGCGGTGGTGTCAGAGAGGAAAAGTCTAGCAAAACTCCTAGACATTATGGACAACACCACCCACCCACTACACTCGGACCTTGCGGAGAGACTGAGCACATTCAGTGGAAGGCTAAGACTCCCAAAATGTAACACGGAACGACACAGGAGGTCTTTCATACCGACAGCCATCAGACTGTATAATGCATATGTTCCTTCTTGACTGCACTTAAATGTAGAATATATTTATATTATTCATGTATTATTTATATAATATATGTCATATATTATTTATTATTATTATTGTTTATTGTGAGCGAACTGTGGTGCTGAATTTCCCCCAGGGATCAATAAAGTACTTTCTATTCTACTATTTCTATTTTCTATTTCTATTTCTATTTCTACTCTAGCCTTTAAATAGACCTCCTTTTTAGACCAGTTGATCTGCCGCTTCTTTTCTTTCTGCTATGTCCCCCCCTCCCTTGTGGAGGGGGTCCGGTCCGATGACCATGGATGAAGTACTGGCTGTCCAGAGTCGAGACCCAGGATGGACCGCTCGTCGGGACCCAGGATGGACCGCTCGCCTGTATCGATTGGGGACATCTCTACGCTGCTGATCCGCCTCCGCTTGGGATGGTTTCCTGTGGACGGGACTCTCGCTGCTGTCTTGGATCCGCTTCGAACTGAACTCTCGCGGCTGTGTTAGAGCCACTATGGATTGAACTTTCACAGTATCGTGTTAGACCCGCTCGACATCTATTGCTTTCGGTCCCCTAGAGGGGGCGGGGGTTGCCCACATCTGAGGTCCTCTCCAAGGTTTCTCATAGTCAGCATTGTCACTGGCGTCCCACTGGATGTCAATTCTCCCTGCCCACTGGGTGTGAGTTTTCCTTGCCCTTTGTGGGTTCTTCCGAGGATGTTGTAGTCGTAATGATTTGTGCAGTCCTTTGAGACATTTGTGATTTGGGGCTATATAAATAAACATTGATTGATTGATTGATATTCTATTCTACATTTGCAACAAGATTCTTAATAAATTAATGCTATTCGTGAATCATTAGTAAATTAGTCATTGCTCACAACGACCCACACAGACGCATCTTGACTAATCTCAGTCACTTCCGTTCCTAAGTTTCACCATGATGCTGCTGCAGGAGGGACGTACCTCTTGACGTCGCCGTCCACCATGTTGCTGTCCACCACCACCATTTGTTTAGGGATGGACAAGTGCACCGACAGCAATCCCAAGCTCATCAGCGAGAGCGACGCCACACAGGCGCCCCCGACAGAGTCTAGACGGAAGCGTACCATGTCGGAAACGTCCTCCTTAATCGGCGGCGGATGAGCTTTGTCATTTTCCCCTTCTCCTCCGTCGCTCTTTTCGGCCTGCTTCTGGGTTTGTTTCCTGGACGGTTCCGCCAACGCTTCCTCTCCGCTCGCCGTCCTGGGTTCGGTCTCGAGATAGAACCAGATGAAGGGCTTGTTGTCGCCTGCGCCTTTGTCGAGGAGGGTCCTCATGAAGCGGAATGAGTCGGTGCAGAGGGAATGAGGAAAACGCCATGAAAACAACCTTTTGGAGAAACACACGTGCAGGCAGATTAGCCAATGGTCCAGGCAAACAGTCATCTTGATCCAAACTTCCGTGTTGCAACATTTTGTGGTAACATACGCACTAAATAATCACTAGTTATGTGCGTGTTTGGAAGAATACATACAGTTGTGATCAAAATTATTCAACCCCCACACAATTTTGGTGTTTTAGCAAGTTGGACATTTATTCCGTATTTTGTTTAGAGTCATATCGAATAAAGATGTGTCAAATAGACAAATGCAACTTCAATTGTAACACTGTATTTTACAAAATACCAAAAAAGGACATTTTTCTTAATATCTCATTGACAAAATGATTCAACCCCCTAGTTACATGCATCTTTAGTACTTAGTAGAACACCCTTTGGCAGTAATGACATCCTTCAAACGTGATACATAACCGGACACAAGCTTCTTGCAAGCATCTACAGGTATTTTAGCCCATTCCTCTTGGGCAAAGGCCTCCAGTTCATTCATATTCTTGGGCTTGCATGCTGCAACTGCCTTCTTCAAGTCCCACCACAGCTTTTCTATAGGATTTAGGTCTGGCGACTGTGAAGGCCACTCCAGAGTCTTCCAGCCCTTCTTCTGCAACCACTCTGATGTTGATTTGGAGGTATGCTTGGGATCCTTGTCCTGTTGGAAGGTCCAACGTCTCCCAAGCCTCAGCTTTGTTACTGACTTCATGACATTTGCAGCTAATATATCCTGCTAGGAAATAGAATTCATAATTCCTTGAACACGCTGGAGATTCACGGTACCTGAGGCAGAGAAACAGCCCCAGAGCATGATTGACCCCCCACCATGTTTAACAGTAGGAAAGGTGTTCTTCTCTTTGTAAGCTTCATTTTTTCTCCTCCAGACATAACGTTGATTTATAGGCCCAAAGAGTTCCACTTTTGTCTCATCACTCCATAGAACAGTTTCCCAAAACCTTTGGGGTTTGTCCAGATGATTTTTGGCATACTGGAGTCTATTTTCCTTGTGCCTGGTGGTCAGAAGTGGGGTGCGCCTGGGAGTTCTGGCATGGAGGCCTTCATCTCGTAGTGCGCGCCTTATTGTCTGGGACGAAACCTGCGTTCCCCCCTCTGCAATGTCCTGTTGTAGTTCCTCAGCTGTTACCCGGGGGGTTTTCACCACTGTACGCACACAGCATCCTCTTTCTACCACGCCCAGGTAGTGTTTCCACTGTGCCTTTAGCTTTAAACTTGTGAATTATGCTCCCAACTGTGTCTCTTGGAATGTGTAATGTCTTTGCTATTTTGTTATATCCACATCCTTTCTTATGAAGAGAAATTACCTCCTCTCTTGACTTCTTTGACCCCTCCCTGGACTTCACCATGTTGCAAATACACCATTGACCATCTACAAGAAGCTGAGCGTCACAGTCTTTTTCAATCAGTTTAATTGTTGCTCGTTATGGTTCTAATCACATCTACAGGTGTTTTCAACACCTGATTGAAAATACCTTATTCAAATTCTGTTCTTAAGAGTTATGATCTTCAAGGGGTTGAATAATTTTCTCAATGATATATTAAGAAAAATGTCCTTTTTTGGTATTTGTAAAATACAGTGTTACAATTGAAGTTGGATTTGTCTATTTGACACATCTTTATTTGATATGACTATAAACAAAATACGGAATAAATGTCCAACTTGCTAAAACACCAAAATTGTGTGGGGGTTGAATAATTTTGATCACAAATGTATAAGCTCCATTGTAAGCGGACTTTTGATCGCGTTTATTTCATATTTAGAATGCAAAAAAACAAAAAACATCCGTCGTCATGTCTTTCATAATGATTCTGAACGATTGGCAAAATTCCCTCAAAAAAGTGCAGTTCCCCTTTAAGGGCGGCACTCACTTCTCCCACAATTGTAGCTGTTTATTACCTCTTCTTATCCAATTCTCTGACTGCGTGTTGGCGTGCCGCTAAGTGAAAGTGAGCGCAATTACAGCAATGTAGGCCATTACTGTGGCATCTTACCTGTAATAGGACTGGGAAAGTTGGAAGGACATAGGCAGGATAGGCATCACGCGGTTCTTCCGGGGCTCCATCTTCGGAAAGACGCGTCGGCGGTTGACGAGACTGCGCTTCCGGCACTGGATGAAAACCTGGCCCAGCAGCTCCTGTGGGTACTTACTGTAAACGTGGAAGGTCTGCGAGACAAGAGGCGACGTTGAGCGAAGTACGACATTCAAGAAACGACGGATTGGGACAGTTGTACCTGGAAGGATCGGGAAGACTTCATCTGATGGTTGGTCATGGCCAGTGTGCTCTGGATCAGATTGTGTAACCCGATGGCATGAATGTCCATTGTGCTGCAACGGATAAAACACAACATTCATTCTAATAAGGAGAAGAAAAACTAACATCAAGTGATCAAATCCATACCAGCTCAACATGTCTTTGCGGGGAACCTGCTTCCCAGCGTGTATCACAGATACTTTAAACCTGCAAAATACATTACAGCAAAGATGTAATATCATGACTGATCAATAAAAATAGGAGCAGGAACTTGGATGAAATGCAATAAGGTTGACAGAAATATGATCAGTTTTGTTTCATTTAGGCCATTAGGCTGTCTGTAAGGGACCAACATGCACCTGGATGGGCAAATGTTTTTTTTTTTAGCATAATGGGAGGGGCACATGATTTGTTTGGTGTTTGCTTGTTTTGAATAAATAAAAATTGGACTTGCTTTGGACATTATTTTTTCCCCATCCCTGTACACTACAACCCAATGAAGCAGTGACCCTTTTCATTGTCTTTCAGAGGAAAGTTTGATTTGAAAAAAAATATCTGTTTCGTGTATTTGCTGAACACAGCAGCAACCAAACCAATGTTGTAATGGCGGTAAGGAGCAAAGTGTTCAGTCAGCATTAATAGCGTTGATGAGTTGATTGTAAACAACCATGTGACAAGTATAACACGCATGACTGTCACAATAAAAGCTGAGTAGCAATGGAAACATTTTAAAGCGCATGCAGAAACACATAATGCTGGATGCTATCAACTTTGAAGCCCTGATTTAAAATTAATGCCACGATGAAAATGCAGCGCTCTGATTGGCCGAAAGCTTTCAACTCAACCTATGTGCAGATTGTTTTGCCTCAGAAATTAAAACCGGTGAAATGCAAAAAAATTTTTCTGAAGATCAGTAAAAAAGTGTACATGTCGTAAAACAAATATATCCAGAGGGGTTTCTAAAGCCACGGCTGGTAATGCCAATGCTTTTGTGACCCTTTGGTAATCACAGACGGTAGCATGCTTTTGTAGACCACACACTATCGATGGACAATTATTTCAAAAATAACAATCACGATTATTTTGATTACTATTTAAATCAAGTTTAATAAAAACACGATCATTTGAAAACATGAGTACTCATTCCAACACCAAATCTCTACTTTATATATAATCTAAAAGAACAACTGGATATAAATTAGTAAACAAAAAAAAGCCAGTAACAATACATTTAAGTAACATTTTGAAACATTTGAATTCAGTTTTTATGTTTAGATTTTTTTTTTAAGTCCGGTGTTAGAATAATTGTTTCTAAGTTATCACAAAAACTTTGTGTTACATTGAGTGCCCTGTGAGAAGCAAAAAGCTGTCTTTGAAAACTAACAAGAAGAAAACTCGTACTCCACTGTGTAGGGGCAAGCAACATGAAGGTGTTCCTGTTTCTTTCATGTATTGTAATCAACAGAAATATATAGTCTGACCCAAGAACCACAAAAGCAAAGAGGAAGCAGGACCAGACTCTCCTCCAGGCGACCTCTTTTTTAACTGGTTTACGAACCTCTTTTTGAACTGTTTTACGACCTTTTCTGTGAACTCTTTACGACCCCGTCCCTTTGGAAGCTGCTGTTAACATGTGGTCAGGGAAATTCCAAATGAAGGAGGAGGCATACAATCTTTCGCCGGAGCGTGCCGAGACACTGTACAAGAGTACAGACCAGAAATTTCTCCTCAAATTGAGCCAAATTTAATTCTGTCTCTGTTTAATTATTTGCTTCTTGTCTTGTTTAATAGTTGCCAGTGTTTGAACCTGACATCCGGTTTTTACCTTTTACACTTATTTTACCACCGTTGAGTGTGCTTTTTGTGTCAATAAAAATGTTATTTAAATGCAAAAACCCTCACTTTTACTCGCCCAAAACCTCTTTGGATAATTTTGATTAGTATTTCAGATAAAAGCATAATAATTGTGTAAATGTATCCATGTATGTTTTGAGTACATTATGTATATTGTATAATGTATTTTTTTGAAACCTTTATTTTGTTAGAGCAGTCAGACCAGATTTTGCGCACAATGCCGTTATTGTGAAGGGAGGAAGTGTGCTGCTGTGACGACTTCAGCTGTTCAAAAAAAAAGAGCCTCTCTTATGATGTCATTGACAACAACACATGCAGGTGAGATGTGTTGTGGGTGTATGGCTTCTTCTTGCTAGCTTTAGTTTCCTAGTTTAGTCAACTCAACATTGTTTAGTACAGGACAGGGTGGTCGATGGGCGTTCCTGGTTCACATTATTTTCCCAAACAAATGCTCCTTCTCCTCACAATGACAAAATTTCACTCGCATCTCCATGATATTCTGCCATTAATAGCAGATTTTGTTTTACTGGCCAATTCTGTGGTTCCGACCGCGGTTATGTGAACTTAGAAATCATACGCCTTACTTTTTTTTGTTGAGTTTGGATATTATTAAATAAACATACTGGTGCTGTGTCAAATAAAAAGCAGCAGCCAAGGTAAGATCCTAACTTCTAGTGGACGTGGTCTTTTTTCACTCATTCATTCACTTATCAGTTTCATCGTCACTAGCTCAGGAATTTGCATGCAGACTGCATGACCCATTGATCATCTTGTTCAATTATAATATTTGTATGATCGTGAGCAGCCCATATCAAAATTGTGATTAAAATTCGATTAAATGTCCAGCCCGACCACGGACCCAGAGAATGCGCAGTTAATTGAGGTGTTAATTGGCCCATTTATGGTCAGGTAAAGCAGCCCATTTCTTCCTTACTGTGAGAAAAGCTGACGCTTGCTGTCGGGCATCTTAAAATCCTCGCCACTCGGGACGGAGCGGAACTTCTTCCTGAGAAGCCTGACGTACTCGATGTACGATTTGGCACAATCCTGAGGGCAGACATTCAATGCGATCACAGTGGAAGACGACAAAAAGTTGAATAGAAATGAGCACACCTCAGTGTCATTGGTATCGACTGGCTTGTTGTCATTTAAACGTTTCATCAGATCTTTGTCCTGGTAGACCTCAGCCAAGCAGATCCTGCAGCACACTCTCAGAAGGTGAAAAGGGTCCAAAAATGCACCACAATGCATGAAAAACGATGATTACCTGAAGTTGCGAAAAGCCTGAGGATTCTTGAGTATGTAGCGAGAGCGCCGCCCGACGGCCAGCGATGTTTTGTCCTCGGAGATCTGAAACTCCGCTTGGAGAAGGTCTCGCACCACACAGCGGGCTGAGAACTTCCTTCTCATCTGCAAAAGCGTCACATGTTGTGGGTGTGTGATCAGGACGGGTTTCAGCCGCGGGGAACGCGTTGTCTTTTTCTACCTTGCTTTTGAGCAGATGCGAGGCCACGTTGCAGAGCATCAACAGAGAGTCCTCCAGCACCGTCCAGAGCACTCGCTGCCTGGTCATCATTTTCAGCGCTCGATGGTCGGCCTCATCGTGAACGGGGGTGCTGCGGATTTTGGGCTCTACAAAGACAACAGGCATGAACATTAACCCCACACACTGGAACCAACTTCCACAATATCTGGTATCAATCACCAGCATAGTGGGTTTGAAGTTAAAGTTAAAGTACCAATGATTGTCACACACATACTAGATGTGGCAAAATTATTCTCTGCATTTGACCAATCACCCTTGATCACCCCCTGGGAGGTGAGGGGAGCGTTGGGCATCCGCCGTGCCGTGCCCGGGAATCATTTTATGGTGATTTAACCCCCAATTCCAAACCTTAATGAGGTAACGGGTCCCATTTTTATAGTCTTTGGTATGACTCGGCCGGGTTTTGAACTCACGACCTACCGATCTCAGGGCGGACACTCTAACCACTAGGCCACTGAGTAAGTAGTAGTCCTGAGTTCAATCCCAGACTCGGGATCTTTCTGTGTGGAGTTTGCATGTTCTCCCCGTGAATGCGTGGGTTCCCTCCGGGTACTCCGGCTTCCTCCTACTTCCAAAAACATGCACCTGGGGATAGGTTGATTGGCAACACTAAATTGGCCCTAGTGTGTGAGTGTGAATGTTGTCTGTCTATCTGTGTTGGCCCTGTGATGAGATGTCGACTTGTCCAGGGTGTACGACGCCTTCCGGCCGAATGCAGCTGAGATAGGCTCCAGCGACCCACCGCGACCCCAAACGGGACAAGCGGTGGTAAATGGATGGATGGATGGAGAAGTATTGCAGAAAGAGATTATTCTAGATTGTACCAAATGTTATGACTGGTTTTAATGACTATTGACTATTTTATCGATTATGGGACAAGCACTTATTGTTTGTCTTTGGTACACTAATGTGTATATTTTAAGCCATTGGTTATCTGTTTTATTTTTGCTAAAATATATATGTATATATTTTTTTTACATTACTCTTTGGTATGAACATTATTATGTAAACTTGAAGTTATTGTTTTTTTTGTTTCTTTTTTGGTTCTTTGTTGTTGGTATTTTAGTATTAAAACATTTTATTATTTGATTATGTTGTACTGCATTGTAATCTTTTGTTTTGTGATTGTGTGGTGTTTTTTGCCTGGTCCCCAGGAAGAATAGTCTCCACTGCGATGTAGACTAATGGGGATCCTTAGTAAACTAAACTAAACTAAACACACACATTGATTAGAGCTACACAATTGTATACCTCTCTTCTTCTTGCGAGGAACCTTGATGACCTCCTTTTTGATTCTCTTCCTCTTCTGACGCTTCCCTCCGACCACCTGTTGGTTCCTGGAAGAAGACTCGATCGCCATCTGGTGAACAGGACACGAGACTAACATTTGAGAGGATTGTTTCCACTTCATTTCACACCTGTATGACGTTTAGAAAATGTTACAGAAAACAATTCCCGTTCCGTTAAAAGTTTTATGATGGCCCAGGTTAAGGAGAAACTGCAGTTTTTTTTGTAATTTTGCCTATCATTCATAATCCTGCGGAGCCCCTAAAGGGACACAGAGGGTAAAAAATGTTTTGCGAGATCTCGCAATACGCAAAAGTTTTTTTTTCAGATGTCAGTGAACCAGAAGTAAAACAGAGACAGCGTAAAACAGACACAGCGATGGAGGAGCGGGAGCATGCGGGAGCCTACCCATCATCTGTGCTCTGTTGTGGGACCATAATATGTCGGTTGCAATCATGGAAGACGATTTGGAGCGGTTCTTAGTTTCTAGAGAGGTCCCAAAAGAGGACATTAGACGTATGAAGGGAGACAGGGTGAGCATACATTTCTGGTTCACCTTCGCTGTGTCTGTGTTTTACTTCTGGTTCACTGACATAGGATAAAACGTTTTGCGAGATCATGCAAAAAGTATTGCGAGATCTCGCAAAACATTTTTTTCCCTCCATGTCCTTTTAGGGGCTGCGTAAAATCCCTACGCAACACAAGCGCAAGTGTTTTTTTTTTTTTTAAATGCATTCTAATTAATGCATTGATTAATTAAGTAGCCACAAAGCCCTCTTAAAAAACATCCAAAAACCGCCAGCAATACTCCATTTACATGTCATGACCTGAATATTAACAAAGTATTAGCTATGTTGTTATTATAAGCGCTAACGTTGACGTTTTATAGTGTCGCCGTGATCACAGGGAGCGAACTTGGGGCGGTATAGTTCGGTTGGTAGAGCGGCTGTGCCAGCAACTTCAGGGTTGCAGGTTCGATCCCCGCTCCCGCCATCCTAGTCACTGCCGTTGGGCAAGACACATTACCCACCTGTTCCCAGTGCCTCCCACACTGGTTTAAAAAAATTTAACTTAGATATTGGGTTTTACAATGTAAAGCGCTTTGAGTCACTTGAGAAAAGCGCTATATAAATATAATTCACTTCACCAGCTGTTATATTAACATATTGAGCCGGTGAGCTGGTGCTTTACCCCCGAGTTGGTAAAAGTTAATTCTAGATCATAATTCCTGCGGTTTAGCTCGGTTGATAGAGTGGCCGTGCCAGCAACTTGAGGGTTGCAGGTTCGATTCCCGCTTCCGCCATCCTAGTCACTGCCGTTGTGTCCTTGGGCAAGACACTTTACCCACCTGCTTCCAGTGCCACCCACACTGGTTTGAATGTAACTTAGTGTTTGGGTTTCACTATGTAAAGGGCTTTGAGTCACTAGAGAAAAAGCGCTATATAAATATAATTCACTTCACTTCATCTCACCTGGATAGTAGAAGGTTGTGGACATAAACCGAAAAGTTGGTCAACTTTGACATCCAACATATAGCCGGAGATAGCGAGGAAGACACGATAATGTGTCTTTTTTTTAACCTACGTAAGGATTATGATTAATTATTGATATAAACGGAAGATATAAACATCCCATCAGTTGTCACCTAAGTGAGAGCAGACATATTATAGTAAGTGATTGTTTTATTATGTTTGTGGTTTGTATTTCCTTGTTAGCACTTAGCATAGTGCTACATGCTGAATCTGTTAATTCCTCAAATTCTAAAACTTGTAGCTCATCCTCCTTATAGTCAGGCTCAAAAATATAAGGGTCTGGATTAGAGATGTCCGATAATGGCTTTTTACCGATATCTGGATATTGTCCAACTCTTAATTACCGACACCGATATCAACCGATAGCAATATTACAGTCGTGGAATTAACACATTATTATGCCAAATTTTGTTGTGATGCTCCGCTGGATGCATTAACCAATGTAACAAGGTTTTCCAAAATAAATCAACTCAAGTAATGGAAAAAAATGCCAACATGGCACTGCCATATTTATTATTGAAATCACAAAGTGAATAATTTTTTTTAACATGCCTCAAAACAGCAGCTTGGAATTTTGGGACAGAGAGAGACTATGAGGAGGTTGAGGTGAAGGGGGGCGGGGTAGCGGGGGTTTATATTGTAGCATCCCGGAAGAGTTAGTGTTGCAAGGGATCCTGGGTATTTGTTCTGTTGTTTTCATGTTTTTTACGGTGCGGATGCTCCCCTAAAATGTGTTTGTCATTCTTGTTTGCTGTGGGTATACAGTGTGGCGCATATTTGTAACAGTCTTTGAGTTGTTTATACGGCCACCCTCAGTGTGACCTGTATGGCTGTTGATCAAGTATGTCTTGCATTCACTTGTGTGTGTGAAAAGCCGTAGATATTATGTGACTGGGCCGGCACGCAAAGGAAGTGCCTTTAAGGTTTATTGCTGCTCTGTACTTCTCCCTTTGTCCGTGTACACAGTGGCTTATTAAAAAGTCATAAATTAGACTTTTTGAAACAGATACCGATAATTATGAAACCGATACCGATAATTTCTGTAATCACATTTGAAAGCATTTATCGGCCGATCATTCTTTGTCCGAAAGTAGTCTTTTTTGGCTCTCATGAAGTCTGTCATGATTAGTAGTTGTTGTTGTTAAAGGAATTAGCAAACACGTTTGTGGAATGATTACGCCATTATTATTAATTGGCCTGTTACTAGATAACATATATATTTTCGGTGTATATATTTAAAATGTTGATGGATTTTTTTAGATGTTTTTTCGAGCACTTAATAGGCGGAATAGAACTCCCAGCTGACTTTTTAACGTTTATTTAGAATGCATTAAAAAAAAAAATGTACGTGTGCTTGTCTCACATAAGGATTGTGAATTAAAAAATTCCAAAAAGAGTGCAGTTTCCCTTTAGCCGTGTCAATTACATGAAATGTGGGTGCAAAACTACCTCAACAGTTTCCTCAGCGATCAAACTTGTCTGGGCTTTCCGATAGCAAGGTTTGAGAGTGCCTGTGGAAAGCAACGTACAGTACATTTATCACACAACACCACCTCATGGACAGGAAGACCATGACAATATGTGGGACATCGGCGCTTGCGGCAACTCACCATCCTTAAACGCCCGGAGCACGTCGCAGCCCAACAGACTCCTCAGTCGCACTCGATCTTTCTACAAGTCAAGACACGTGTGTTACATGAGAAAACAAAGCGCAAAGCTGGGCTAAAAGCTGCATTCGTACTTCGTTGAAGAGCATGCGGTTGGTCCACAGCCAATTTCGTTTTAGATGAGCAAAGAATTCGGAGTCCAGACCTCCCGCTCCTTTACCGTCTCCCGGCGTCACGCCGTCGTCGCATATTTCATTGCTGCCTCTGTTCATGTGCACAAAGACACGTGCATCAGTTCCACTTCAATACTAGAGTGCATTTGTTTCTTTCTCAATGCATAGACCAGGGGTCGGGAACCTTTTTGGCTGAGAGAGCCATGAAAGCCAAATATTTCAAAATGTATTTCCGTGAGAGCCATATCATATTTTTTAACACTGAATACAACTAAATGCGTGCATTTTTAAGTAAGACCAACATTTTTAGAGTATAATAAGTCTCTTAATCTTTTTATTAACATTGTTATTCTGAAGCTAACCAATAATAAATAAAATGTAATGTCTGTTGATCATGTTTTTGTTTGGCCATGTGCTGTTTGTCCTTTGGACTCTTTAAGTTCCTGTTTTTTTCCACTCCCTTGTCTGGTTTCCTTGGTTACTCATTTTGTCCACCTGTCTCTGGGGGACAAAATGCCCGCTCACCTGCTTCCCGAGCACTAATCAGAGGCAGTATTTAAGCTTGTCTTCGCCAGTCAGTCGCCCTGTGCTGACTTGTTTCATGCCTTGCCATAGTTTCGTGCTTCATGCCATGCCAAGTAAGTTTTGTTTAATTTATGTTCTTGGTCTGTTTATGCGTTAGCTTTGTTCTTTAGCCCAAGTTGTGCCTCCGCTGTGAGCGATTCTTGTTTGTATATTTTTTTATTTCCATCTATCCATCCATCCATTTTCTACCGCTTATTCCCTTCCGGGGTCGCGGGAGGCGCTGGCGCCTATCTCAGCTACAATCGGGCGGAAGGCGGGGTACGCCCTGGACAAGTCGCCACCTCATCGCAGGGCCAACACAGACAGACAGACAACATTCACTCTCGCATTCACACACTAGGGCCAATTTAGTGTTGCCAATCAACTTATCCCCAGGTGCATGTCTTTGGAAGTGGGAGGAAGCCGGAGTACCCGGAGGGAACCCACACATTCACGGGGAGAACATGCAAACTCCACACAGAAAGATCCCGAGCCTGGATTTGAACCCAGGACTGCAGGAATTTCGTATTGTGAGGCAGACGCACTAACCCCTCTGCCACCGTGAAGCCTTTTTTAGTTAAAATTAAATCATGTTTTTACCTAAATGCCATGTCCCGAGTAGTCCGTCTGCCTTCCTGGGAGAACAACCCCGCAGCAAGCTGCAATCCCCCCCCCATCGTGACATAAAATACCTCTTACCATTAATGCGACTTCTTGAACAGGTGCGGTAGAAAACGGATGGATGGATGGATATAAATGAATGAGAATGTTTTATATTTTGCACGTTATTTTTAGCACTGTGATCACCAGCGAAATTATTCATGATTATCGCGTTAAGCAATCTCAGCTAAGATTTATCTGAGAGCCAGATGCAGTCATCAAAAGAGCCACATCTGGCTCTAGAGCCATAGGTTCCCTACCCCTGGCATAGACGCAACATCTCGCCTCTTACACCGGCGAGCTGGGATCGCACACCCCCTTTGGAGCAGACGAGAGAGAGAGTACACGATTGCTACACGAAGCTGAGCTGTCATTGAATTCCGCCGTCAAAATCAGGGCTTCAGCCCAGGTAAGCCTGTGCATTAAAGCCCCCCTGGCTATGGCAAGCTATGTGTCACACTCGTTTATGCACTGTAAAAAGTCAGTGTTCAAAAACAAGATTTTTTTTTTACAAAAACTAGGGGTATTTTATTTGAACTAAGCAAAATTATCTGCCAAAAGAACAATAACATTTGGCTTGTCAAGACTTTCCAAAATCAGTGAAATTAGCTAAACTCAATGAACCCAAAAATACCTTAAAATAGTGAAGTGAAGTGAATTATATTTATATAGTGCTTTTTCTCAAGTGAATCAAAGCGCTTTACATAGTGAAACCCAATATCTAAGTTACATTCAAACCAGTGTGGGCGGCACTGGGAGCAGGTGGGTAAAGTGTCTTGCCCAAGGACACAGCGGCAGTGACTAGGTTGGCCGAAGCGGGAATTGAACCTGCAACCCTCCAGTTGCTGGCACGGCCACTCTACCAACCGAGCTAAACCGTAAATATAAATAAGTATATACTCACTAATAACTGCATTACTATATGAGTATGTATTTTATATTGTTTCATTGAAAATAAAACAGCAAAGTCTATTAGGCTGTCATCTGTTTTAATTTGAGACACAAATGTGTCAAAGTCATGATTTTTTTTTCATGCTTGAAATGCGAAATTATTACTTTAAAAAGGTTGTTTTATACTTGTGAGTGTTGACACAGCTTTGCAACATTTGATATTCTAGTTTCAAGCAGGTTTTACTCAAAATAGGTCATAAAATCTCATCAACAAGCTGTAATATCTTACTGAGATCATTTAGGATCAAAACCCTTAAAACAAGTAAAACTTTCGAACATAAAATCTGATTAGTGAGAAAAATTATCTTATCAGACAGAAAATTTGCAAATATCACCCTTATTTGAGGTATTTAATCTTGCTTAGATTTCAGTTTTTGCAGTGTATTACGCTGTTGCATGTAATATATTGATTAAGAGTTGCGTCACGTCCGGCTCGACTCCCAATTATTGAATACGCATGGTGGTCAAGTTAGCTCTGTTCTCAATAGGTACGAGGTGCCATTTAGCCTTCCTCGAAGAAAAAAATGCTCAATGCTTGTGTTGTTTTTGGCTGCACGAATCGTACAAAATCGCAAAAAGGATGAACGCTTATTCAGAGTTCCTCGAAAGGGAATCAAAAAAGGAGGAATAGAGCAAGATTTTAAGAAATGTCGACGAGAAAAGCAAGCAACTCACACTACAGTCCAAAGGAACAGAGTGGAAGAATGCACAAGTTTGCAGTGATCATGTTGTTAAGTATGTTTGATATACTTTTAGCTTGTATTTTTTTTTACCATTTTCTACTGCTTGTCCCTAACAGGGTCGCGGGAGTGCTAGAGCCTGTCTCAGCTGTACACGAGCGAAAGGCGGGGTACACCCTGGACAAGTCGCCACCTCATCACAGGGCCAACACAGATAGACAGACAACATTCACACTCACATTCACACACTAGGGCCAATTTAGTGTTGCCAATCAACCTATCCCCAGGTGCATGTCTTTGGAAGTGGGAGGAAGCCGGAGTACCCGAAAGGAACCCACGCAGTCACGGGGAGAACATGCAAATATGTTGATCTTATTTGTATTTCTTAAACACATGTTTGCTACTAGTGTTTCAAAAAGCGCCAACTTGGCAAGTCTAAATAAAATACATCGAATGTGAGCAAAACCTAAAAGATTTAAGCTTTTACCAAAGGCTGCCCATCCATCCATCCATCCATTTTCTACCGCTTATTCCCTTTCGGGGTCGCTGGCGCCTATCTCAGCTACAATCGGGCGGAAGGCAGGGTACACCCTGGACAAGTCGCCACCTCATCGCAGGGCCAACACAGATAGACAACATTCACACTCACATTCACACACTAGGGCCAATTTAGTGTTGCCAATCAACCATTCTAACCAAATCTTTCAACCCATAAACAAAGTTGAAATTAGTAGGGGTATTTTTATAAAGACAGGGAAAAACATGCGTACCCGTAGACCAGGGGTAGGGAACCAATGGCTCTAGAGCCAGATGCGGCTCTTTTGATGACTGCACCTGGCTCTCAGATAAATCTTAGCTGACATTGCTTAACAGGATAACTAATGAATAATTCCGCTGGTAATCACAGTGTCAAAAATAACGTTCAAAATATAAAACATTCTCATGCGTTTTAATCCATCCATCCGGTTTCTACCGCACCTGTTCAAGAAGTCGCATTAATGGTACGAAGTATTTTATTTATTGTTGGTTAGCTTCAGAATAACGTGTTATTAAAAAGAATAAGAGACTTATTATACTCCAAAAATATTGGTCCTACTTAAAAATGCTTGCATTTAGTTGTATTCAGTCTTAAAAAAATATTATATGGCTCTCACGGAAATACTTTTTAAAATATTTGGCTTGTATGGCTCTCTCAGCCAAAAAGGTTCCCGACCCCTGCCGTAGATGGTACATGCAACAACAACAAACATGGCTTATTTAGACGCAAAGTTAAATCATAAAATGCAACCTTAACCAAGCAAAAACGATCATTATGTATTCTGGAGAGTCTTGATACCCAATGTCCTTGACCCAGCCACACACAAAGATGTTGTAGTCTCCCATGCTTTCCCAGGTTTTCATTGGGTTTTGTCTTGTAGAATGACGTCTGGAGCACAATCGCTCGATGTGTCTGGGAATACGACTGACGAATAATCCTTGATATCAGTCGACAAATCTTTTTTTGATTAAGTGTAGGGAACTAGTTCATTGCATAGTGTGATTTTTTTGCTTGCATCTGCTTTTTGCAGGAAGATTCAAGCCTTTTTTTGTACTTGGATAGTTTGCATGCTGCTTTTCACTTCCGTAAAGAAGTCACGTGACGAATACAAGCAATAGCATCTTTTACATTGGACAAGGCTGGAGTTACAGCTTTTATGTAAAATGCGGATGAAGTGCACAATAGTGCTCCCCGGAGACACAATCTCTGTCGAAGATTAAAAAATAAGTGCTTTCGGCTGGACATTATCAGAGGAACACATTGAATGTTCAGTTTGGATTTCTTTCGAAGTGTACTTCTAAGCAAACGGTAAGAACAAAATATCCCTCCGAGCAAAATCACCTACTTGAGCAAATTCGCCAATCCTACAAACGTGTAACGCTCAGGCATAAACAAAGGTTTCCCCTCATTCTCAGAGGCACTTTTCCTATAGCGGCTGAGCCCTGTAATGGAAACCCAAAGAAAAATGTCTTATATATAAACAGTTTCATCAATAGTGCTGTGAATAATTATACTTCAGAGCTATATAAATAATAAATGTACCCAGTGGCGTATTGAGGCAGACACACATGAGGTCAAACCAGTAAGATTCCACATCGTCGGCAGTGTTGAACGTGTAGCGGCGTCTTTCGAAGGGCTTGTCGCTGGGCTCCGTGATCAGCCAGTAGTGAGGCTCCGCGTTGCTGGTGTCAACAATGGTGGCATTGCGCTTGAGGTAAAACGGCGTCTGGATAAATGCAAACATGCATTGCAGCAATGAAGTTGAGTGAAGAGAAGTGAACGGATATATTTCATGCAAATCAGGATACATCTCCTGCGCGCACCTGATCATTAAACTTTGTCTGCGTCAGAGCAAACTGCACCAGCCCCATGTAGACCAACCTCTGCAGGTTCTCAATGACGACAAATAGGTATTTCCTGTTGTAAAGAACCAGTGAAGACACAGTTTAGACCAGGGGTGTCAAACGTACGGCCTGACATGCTCACAAACAGGTTTCAGATAAGTTTGCCAAGTATAAAAATGAGCTGCAATTTTTTTATGAAAAAATGTGTTGTTTTAAATGTGCCCACTGGATGTCGCAATAGTTATTCTGTGAGACACAGCAAGTATGCCAAGTAAGAGGTACTCAGTAAAGCGTGGCTGCGGCTCCTCCCCCTTGACCAAAATGAAACGTAAAAGAGCTTCAAACACATCATGCTTTAGCACCCTAATTTTCTTAGAATGTTTATGTGGGCTCTGAACCGAGGATGTCGTTGTGGCTTGTGCAGCCCTTTGAGACACTTGTGATTTAGAGCTATATACATAAACATTGATCGGGACGGCGTGGCGCAGTGGGAGAGTGGCCGCGTGCAACCCGAGGGTCCCTGGTTCAATCCCCACCTAGTACCAACCTCGTCACGTCCGTTGTGTCCTGAGTAAGACACCTCACCCTTGCTCCTGATGGGTGCTGGTTAGTGCCTTGCATGGCAGCTCCCTCCATCAGTGTGTGAATGTGTGTGTGAATGGGTAAATGTGGAAGTAGTGTCAAAGCGCTTTGAGTACCTTGAAGGTAGAAAAGCGCTATACAAGTACAACCCATTTATCATTTATTTATTTATGATTGATTGATTCTGTCAAGGGGCTTCACGGTGGAAGAAGGGTTAGTGCGTCTGCCTCACAATACAAAGGTCCTGCAGTCTTGGGTTCAATCCCAGGCTCGGGATCTTTCTGTGTGGAGTTTGCATGTCCTCCACGTGAATGCGTGGGTTCCCTCCGGGTACTCCGGCTTCCTCCCACCTCCAAAGACATGCACCTGGGGATAGGTTGATTGGCAACACTAAATTGGCCCTAGTGTGTGAATGTGAGTGTGAATGTTGTCTGTCTATCTGTGTTGGCTCTGTGATGAGGTGGCGACTTATCCAGGGTGTACCCCGCCTTCCGCCCGATTATAGCTGAGATAGGCGCCAGCGCCCCCCGCGACCCCAAAAGGGAATAAGCGGTAGAAAATATATGATTCTGTCAAAAAAAGACAATAGTGGACGGACGGAAAGTGTAACTCAAACCTCTTGAATAGTTTCTACCTCCATTTGTATGGTTTGTTGAATTAGCAGAGGATTCATTTTTGTAAATGACAAATTACGTCATTGATACCAATAAGTGTTATTATTTATTCATTATTTATTTTATATTTTTTTCAGTCCTAGATCAACTGTGACTTAAAGCTTTGCAGATACTGTGAGACAAAGTCTACGTTCATTGAGTTTTTGAAACCGCACCCTTTTTTTCCTCAGAATTTTCAACTAACTTGAGGTGTTTTGTCAAGAGGATTATTTCTGATATTTACATTTTCAGAACGTGCTTGTTCTATTTTGGCCAAAGTAAAAAAAACAAAACAATATGAAGCTTACTTTATTTGTAAGTTATTATGCCATGATTTTACCAGTCTAGCCCACTTTGGAATGGATTTTCCTCCATGTGGCTAAAATGAGTTGGACACACCTGGTTTAGACGGTCTAGTCGGGTTGGGGCGCCCGCTGTGTAGTTACCGTTTATAAAAGAGCTTTCTTCTCATTTCGACGGGCAGCTGTCTGATCAGGTGGTGCTGCTTCACAGGGTCGTTCAGATAATCCTGTAAACCATCAACCTGTGGGTAAAGAGAGCTTAGTCTTACGAGTAATAACGTAGGCTGTATACACACACACAGGCAAGTGAGAAGCGATGTCCTGATCCCTATCAAAACTAATGAGAAGTGCTAATATTGAATATTGTAGAAGCGTATATCATTGTTTACAACCAGAGCAGCCATCTTTGAAGCCAATTTGGGATTATTGAGGATGCTCCGACTTTCAGATTCAGAAATCCGCCCTCGAGGGGTGTTCAAGTTCAAATTCTCACTAGGAACTCTGGAATTCTGACTTCCTAGTACAAGTGGAATGCACCATTGAGATGTTTCCTAAGCGCAAAAATTATGACTTATGGTGAAGCTATATTTTCATTTCAACTTTCATCTTATTGACACTTGAGTTAAACATATTCATAAATAATTTAGTATGAAATGCCCGGAAAAGGGTGGAGTGCCATCTCCGGGTTGGGGAGGAGACCCTGCCCCAAGTGGAGGAGTTCAAGTACCTAGGAGTCTTGTTCACGAGTGAGGGAAGACTGGATCGTGAGATCGACAGGCGGATCGGTGCAGCGTCTTCAGTAATGCGGACGCTGTACTGATCCGTTGTGGTGAAGAAGGAGCTGAGCCGGAAGGCAAAGCTCTCAATTTACCGGTCGATCTACGTTCCCATCCTCACCTATGGTCATGAGCTTTGGGTCATGACCAAAAGGATAAGATCACGGGTACAAGCGGCCGAAATGAGTTTCCTCCGCCGTGTGGCGGGGCTCTCCCTTAGAGATAGGGTGAGAAGCTCTGCCATCCGGGAGGAGCTCAAAGTAAAGCCGCTGCTCCTCCACATCGAGAGGAGCCAGATGAGGTGGTTCGGGCATCTGGTCAGGATGCCACCCGAACGCCTCCCTAGGGAGGTGTTTAGGGCACGTCCAACTGGTAGGAGGCCACGGGGAAGACCCAGGACACGTTGGGAAGACTATGTCTCTCGGCTGGCCTGGGAACGCCTCGGGATCCCCCGGGAAGAGCTGGACAAAGTGGCTGGGGAAAGGGAAGTCTGGGTTTCCCTGCTTAGGCCGACCTCGGATAAGCGGAAGAAGATGGATGGATGGATGGAAATTATGTTATTTAAGGTCTCTTCTTATGCAGTATATTTGGCTAGTGGGGACGGCATGGCGAAGTTGGGAGAGTGGCCGTGCCAGGAATCTGAGGGTTACTGGTTCAATCCCCACCTTCTACCATCGTAGTCACGTCCGTTGTGTCCTTGAGCAAGACACTTCACCCTTGTTCCAGATGGGTCCTGGTTAGTGCCTTGCATGGCAGCTCCCGCCATCAGTGTGTGAATGGGTGAATGTGGAAATACTGTCAAAGCGCTTTGGGATCCTTAAAAAGGGGTAGAAAAGCGCTATACAAGTACAACTATTCACCATTTAGTGTTTACTTATCTAAATAGCCTGAGCTCTAATCCTAAGGTTTAGTCAAAAAAAAAAAAATATTGGTGATTGAAACATGGTTTAATATAATTTGCAAAGGTTGTAAACTGTAAGTGGGTTATATATGACTGAAATCAAGAGTCAAATTATTAATTAATTGTTAATATTTGATTGGGCCAAAGATCAAGAAGGTTATGAACCACTGCACTAGCCACATTATTGTCATGTCTGTGATCGAGTTTTTGTTTAAGTCATGTTCTGTTTGGTTTTTGGACACTCAGTTCCTGCTTTTTCACTCCTGTTTTGTTACTATAGCAACCATTAGTTTCACGTGTTTCCCATTCTGAGTCACGCACCTGTTTTCACTAATCACCACAGCATTATTTAAACCTGCAGTTGCCAGGTAGTCAGCCTGGCGACATCACCTCCTACACACCATCTATGCCTTCCATGCCGATGATCCAGGTTACTTTCTTGTTCAAAGTAAGTTTTTGTTATTCGTGCCATAGTGCTATTTTTTGTTTTCATAGTCAAGTTTTCATACCTCCTCTGTGCGCGCTTTTTGTTTGTTCTTTTTTTGATTACCGTATTTCCTTGAATTGCCGCTAATTATTTCAAAACCTCATCTCACTCTGGCACTTACCAAAGGCATGCAGTAAAAATTGGAGTGTGATGTAAGTTTGGAGCTTAAATCCTACTGAATAGCTCTTAATCTTCTTCCTTTTATGCGATTTCAAATTACCGGTATTGAAATTAGCCTCCTCCATTTTGAAAATGATGACAGGGGAAGAGCCACTTGTGACCTCACAAGTTTGACCAGGCGGTAATACTAAGCATGCGCTAATTATTTTGCGAAGCGAGTTTGACCCGGCAGTAATTCAAGGCAGGCGCCTACTATATGCCCTGCGGCAATTCAAGGAAATACGGTAAATTAAAAAATGTCCTTAACCTCACGCAGTGTTCGCTCTAATTGTATTGCACCACGGGAAAACAAAGTCCACGCCACGACAATTATGTTGTTTTAAAATATATATATTTGTATTAAATACCTCATATTTGTTTAAATGTGCTATATAAATAAAGTGGATTGGATTGGATTATTTATGACTTCATCTTCTCATTTACTAAAATACGAGAAACAATTATATATGTAATAAGGTAAGACTCATAAACATATGTTATTGTGTTTCCTTGCTCACCTGATAATTAATCTGCATCATCTGAATGAACACGGAGAGTGGCAGGCAGAAGATCAGGTCGCTCACCCTCAGCCAGCCGCTGCCCCTCTTTCTGTGTGGGGGCACAGGCGGGATGAACCTCTTCCACGAAGGCTCATCGGAATAAACTACCAGGAATACGTAGAAAAAATATGACATCGGGTTTGTTAAGTGGAAAAAGTGATCACCCAAAGTTTCTCACCTTTTAGTTCACACTCTAAATGTTCTGCTGCGGAACCAGCATACAGTTCTTCATCGCCCGATGACGCCACATCCATATAACAGGTTTCAGAGTCAGGGTGGCCGTCGAAGACATCATCAGGCGACTTTGTGTTTGCTCCTTCAAGGTCCTTGTCGGCGCCTGGCTGAGTGTCTTCTTGCTGATTGGCCTCAGGCACGTCTCCAGGGGCTGCTGTTGGTCCTGATGATCTGTTTTGCATCAGGGGATGTCCGTAGATTACATAAAACAGGAAGCTGTGAAAAACATGCAGGCGATGCATCTTCGGCTGGAAACCCAATGTCTTTCCCAGTCCTCGCACTACAAGTTGATAGAGAGAGTGAGAGTAAAAGAGAGAACACAACAAACCAAAACTAGATTCCACCACATCACCTCGTGTGGGCTTGAATCCCAGTTTATGGACTTTTTTTTTCAAGCATTCTTCCTTCAGCTCGCTGAGGCTCTTCAAAGTTTTACTCGGCTCTTCTTTTGTCACTTCGGGTTCTTTGCCCGGCTGCTGGCTGCAAATACCGATAGACAGAAGAAGAGGTGAAGGTCGGCCGCGTGCCTTGCGTGCACTGCTGTGTGTGACTGCACTTGTGCTCACGATGTAGGGGTGCAGGAGTTGGAGATCCTGAAGCGGACCTCCTCGATAGCGGCACACACCAACTTGTCGTTAGGCTGCATGCTTGGATGAACAAATAGCTCAACCTGAGTGGGAAAGAGTCAGAACAGGTAGGGCCGGGCATTTAATCAAAAAAACTATTAAAAACCGGCCTTTAGACATTCAAAATAAAGACATCAAATGTGTATTGTTTTTTTTTATTAATAAACCGTCCCCTTAAAATACACTTTTGGTTGTGTATTTTAAGTGTTCATTTTGTTGACTAAAAATCGAAGTTATCGTCAAGAGCCTATTTTCCTCAACCAACGAAGAAGATTTCTCTACAGAATCTCCTCCCTGGTCAACAAAAGCACCATGAAGATTCTAGCGGGAACTCTCATTCAAACCTTTTTCGATTACGCATGCACCTCCTGTTACCCCAGGACCTCCAAAACCCTCAAATATAGACTCCAAACATCCCAGAATAAACTAGTCAGGTTACTTCTAGACCTCCACCCCAGATCACACCTCACTCCTACCCACTTCTCCAAAGCGGGCTGGCTCAGGGTGGAGGACAGAGTAAAACAACTTGCACTGAGCCTAGTCTATAAAATTCGCTACACCGCCCTGATACCAAAGTACACGTCAAACTACTTCCAGAACGTAAATGACCACCATAACCACAACACATGGTGGAGCTCCGCAAACCACGTTAAACTCAGATTCCGATCTAACAAAGGTCTTAACTCATTCTTCTTCTATGCCACATCAATATGGAATGCACTCCCAACAGGTGTAGAAGACAGTGCATCTCTTTCCTCCTTCAAAACCGCACTAAAAGAACACCTCCAGGCAACTAATATGTCCATTTCTCAGATGATATAATTGTTGATGACTGAAGTGCTGATATCAACCAAACCTAACACCACCCCCCGCCCCAACCCCCTCCATATCGCTCCCACCGGATTGTAAATAATGTAAATAATTCAATTTATATACTCTGATGTTTAACTCTTGTGATGACTGTATTACGCTGATAATATATATTTGTAGCATGAATTGATTAACGTGGACCCCGACTTAAACAACAACGTATTGGGGTGTTACCATTTAGTGGTATGGAGTATGTACTGGACTGTGCAATTTACTAATAAAATTCTCAATCAATCATTTCCTCTGGCTAAAATAGAACAATAACTAATCAAAACAAATGAACATTGGCTAAAACAATGACAAAATTAATTGAAAATTCATTCAACAAATAAAAACGAGACAAAAATGTTGACAAAGACAAAATCCAATCATATTTAATTTCGTCTTTAGAAGGGTGGGACAAGTTAGGAATCTATCCAAACACAGTTGCATTTAGGATAGGGGATGGGGGTAAATCACAGAGGGGTCCAATCAAAACTACTGTATTGTAAGACACAGTGTTTTGATTATTCACTGGGAAAACAAGACTATTGTTATACACCTCAATACAATATGTCTTTTTCACCGGAAACAGATAGAAGTGAAGTGAAGTGAATTATATTTATATAGCGCTTTTTCTCAAGTGACTCAAAGCGCTTTACATAGTGAAACCCAATATCTAAGTTACATTTAAACCAGTGTGGGTGGCACTGGGAGCAGGTGGGTAAAGTGTCTTGCCCAAGGACACAACGGCAGTAACTAGGATGGCACAAGTGGGAATCGAACCTGCAACCCTCAAGTTGCTGGCACGGCCACTCTACCAACCGAGACATTTGAACACAACAGTAAGTAGGCCAAAGATAATATTTCAAAACTGAATTATTGCTACTAATAAAGACTGTAGAGCAGGCATAAGACCGCCTACTTTTCCACTACTTTAGTTTTTCGACATAGGCGAGCTTGTCCGGCAATTTAATAGGCAAGATACCTGTAGAGTGCACTTTAACTTTAATCGATGACCTCGGCACACTGTTCCGCTTTTAAATAAATCTGAAAAAAAAGGGTGAAAATAGGGCTTTGGAAAACCGGGAATTCTGGGGACTCCTGGAAATGTTTTTACTTAAAAATGTGCAGGATGAGTGGAAGTGTTGAAAGTGGAAATAAAGAAAATGTACAGGTTTGAAAATTAGTTGTCAATGGAGAAAATGCCCTGAAATTCTGGGTAAACTGTAATATTTGGGAAGTTTAAAATAGGGTTGCCATTGATTCCCGCTCAAATTGCACATTTAGCTACTGGAATGGTTCTGATCAGATAAAAACTGTGGGCTCTGGATAAGAAGAAGAGTGATTAATTGATATATTTTTGGTGTAAAATAGTATTTGTGTGATTGCTTGGGCATCCTCGTCAGAGCTTTCACTGCCACGATTTGGTTATCTGTGAAATTTTTGATTGGCACTTATAATAACAATATCGCTGAGTAATGTTCATGTCCATCCATCCATCCATTTCTACCGCTTGTCCCTTTTGGGGTCGCGGGGGGTGCTGGAGCCTATCATAGCTGCATTCAGGCGGATGTCAGGGTACACCATGGACAAGTCGCCACCTCATCGCAGGGCTAATGTTCATGTCATGAGAGGTAAATGGAGTATTGTTGTTTTGGATGTTTTTTAAGACTTAATGTACTCCCATTAGCTGCATTCTTCGCCACCTCATACTTTACAATTTAGAATGCATAAAAAAAGAAGTGTTTTTGTCCTACATATGGATTGTGAATGATAAGAACAATTCCCAAAAAAAGTGCAGATCCCCTTTAAAGTACAACTTCAGTATCAAGGCTGTGTGTGACCGTTGTTAATTGGCATACTTGCCAACACTCACGGATTTTCCGTGAGACTCCCGATATTCAGCGCCTCGCCCGAAAACCTCCCAGAAGAAATTTTATTTCGAAAATCTCCCGAAATTCAGCCGGAGCTGGAGGCCATGCCCACTCCAGCTCCATGCAGACCTGAGTGGGGACAGCCTGTTTTCCCCGTCCGCTTTCCCACTATATAAAGAGCTTGCCTCCCCAATCACGTTACATCTACGGATTTTAATAAAAAACTGCACACACAAGAAGACGAAGCAGAAGAACGAGGAAGTTACAGCCATGGCGACGCCGCCAGAGTGATTCCATGTTGTCTGTTGCCATCTCCTGGTGAATGTTGGCTATAGCGTTATGAGGTTGCTTTTTGATTGGCCAACGATTCACGTTTTAAGTGTTGTTGTGTTTTTTTTTAGTAACCAGCAGGCACAGTACAGTTAGTAGAACAACTGTGTTTTTATTACTGTGTATTTGACAGGTGCCTTCTGAAATTCAACTATTTCTTTTATTTATATATATATAATAAAATAAATATATATAGCTGGAATTCATTGAAAGTCAAGTATTTCATACATATATATATATATATATATATATATATATATATATATATATATATATATATATATATATATATATATATATAATAAAATAAATATATATAGCTGGAATTCATTGAAAGTCAAGTATTTCATACACACACATATATATATACACACATATATATATATATATATATATATATATATATGTATGAAATACTTGACTCTCAATGAATTCCATCCATCCATCCATTTTCTACCGCTTATTCCCTTTCGGGGTCGCGGGGGGCGCTGGCGCCTATCTCAGCTACAATCGAACGGAAGGCAGGGTACACCCTGGACAAGTCGCCACCTCATCGCAGGGCCAACACAGATAGACAGACAACATTCACACTCACATTCACACACTAGGGCCAATTTAGTGTTGCCAATCAACCTATCCCCAGGTGCATGTCTTTGGAGGTGGGAGGAAGCCGGAGTACCCGGAGGGAACCCACGGATTCACGGGGAGAACATGCAAACTCCACACAGAAAGATCCCGAGCCTGAATTCCAGCTATATATATTTATTTATTTTATTACATATATAAATATGTATGAAATACATATGAAATACTCGAGTTGGTGAATTGTAGATGTAAATTTACTCCTCCCCTCTTAACCACGCCCCCGCCCCAACCACGCCTCCTCCCCACCCCTGACCCCGCCCCAGCCCCCACCTCCCGAAATCAGAGGTCTCAAGGTTGGCAAGTATGTTAATTGGTACCTTCTGGCTGATCCCGTCTTGTATGACGGTGGTGTTGAAAATCCTAATTAGGCCCTCTCTGGACAGAGTGAGGACGAGACGCCGTGCCGTCTTCTTGCAACATTTTGTCTTCACTCCTTGGCCCTTCTCGTCATTATTGATCACTTTCTGTATCCTGGAGATAGGTTTATTTAGCATAACAATCACATGTTGAGGGGAAGAGTGCAGACTGACTGAAAAAGGCCTTCTATGATTTTCTTCTTGTGCACGGTCTCGGTGATGATGTTCTTCCTCCTCAGCAAGCGGTAGGTCTCGTGTTTTTTCTGCAAGCGTTTGGATACCTGCAGCCATCAAACAGGTGAGGAGTTCAGTTGCACTTCAGCTCCCAATGCTTGTAAGGAAATAGCAATGACACCAACCATCTGCTCAGAGAGGTTATCCACAACCACGATGTCCACTGTCGGGTCTGAAGTTTTCTTCTCCAGGCTCTGGGAGCTGGATGCTTCTTCCTCGTCATGCTCACATGGAACTTGCTCTGAAAGAAAGAGGTGGGTTCATTCATTCAATGAGCCATGGAGTGGAGATGCTGGCTTTCAGCATACCTGACGTACTGGCAGGCACAGTGTCAGGCTGTGGTTGAACCGGGGTCTCACCTGAGTGATGAGACATGATAAAAACATTCATCCAGTAAAGAAAAGCATTGATGAGGTTAAGTACTCACACTTAACAGGAGCATCTTCAGTCTCAGATGTCACTTTCTTCTCTGCGCTCTTTCTTCTCTCCCTCAACTCTTCTTGGACTTTCCCGTCATTCGCTTCTTCATCCAAACTCACTTCCCTTCCAGCCTCTTCTTCCTCTTCTAATTCCAAACTTCTCACTTTTCTCTTCCTTGACTGCTGAGGTTTTTCAACCCTTTTGGCCGCCGACTTCTTTGAGTCCGACGGCGGGCGACGGCTACGGGAAGCAGCGTTGGGGGTGCTCTGCGACATCGGTGACGAGTCAAAAAGCTTTGTGCGTTGCCTCTCTTTGGCAAAAAGCTGGAGATGGTCGTGGCCACCCACACACCTGCCAAAAAATACAGAGTTCTTCTATTTGCCACTATCTGGGTACACTGTACATTCACTATGCACTGAAACAGTCATTCACGTGTAAATATCTGGCAACACAAGTGAGTACATATAACAGTACACACGAACATGACAACATCACTACTAGATCTGGTTGATGCTTCCTTCCTTCATGATGATGTCACTGCAGGATCTTGTGGATGTCTCCTTTACTTCCTACCTGATGACATCACTACTGGATCGGGTAGATACTTCCTTCCTCCGTGATGACATCACAACTGGAGCTGGTGGAAGTTTCCTTTCTTCCTTCCATCCTTCCTTCATAATTACATCATGAATGAAGCTGGTGGATGTTTCCTTCCTTCATAATGACATCACTACTGGAGCTGGTGGATGTTTCCTTCCTGCCATCCTTCCATCATAATTACATCATGAATGAAGCTGGTGGATGTTTCCTTCCTTCATAATGACATCACAACTGGAGCTGGTGGATGTTTCCTTCCATCCTTCCATCATAACGACATCACTACTGGAGCTGGTGGATGTTTCCTTACATCCTTCCTTCATAATGACATCACTACTGGAGCTGGGGGATGTTTCCTTCCTTCCATCCTTCCTTCATAATGACATCATTACTGGAGCTGGGGGATGTTTCCTTCCTTCCATCATAATGACATCACTACTGGAGCTGGGGGATGTTTCCTTCCTTCCATCCTTCCTTCATAATGACATCATTACTGGAGCTGGGGGATGTTTCCTTCCTTCCTTCCATCATGATGACATCACAACTGGAGCTGGTGGATGTTTCCTTCCTTCCATCCTTCCTTCATAATGACATCATTACTGGAGCTGGGGGATGTTTCCTTCCTTCCATCATAATGAGATCGCTACTGTAGCTGGTGGATGTTTCCTTCCTTCCATCCTTTTTTCATAATGACATCACAACTGGATCTGCGGGATATTTCCTTCCATCCTTCCTTCATAATGACATCACTACTGGAGCCGGGGGATGTTTCCTTCCTTCCATCATGATGACATCGCTACTGGAGCTGGTGGATGTTTCCTTCCTTCCATCCTTTTTTCATAATGACATCACAACTGGATCTGCGGGATATTTCCTTCCATCCTTCCTTCATAATGACATCACAACTGGATCTTGCGGGATATTTCCTTCCTTCCATCATGATGACATCACTACTGGAGCTGGTGGATGTTTCCTTCCTTCATAATGTCATCACTACTGGAACGGGGGGATGTTTCCTTTCTTTCTTCCTTCATGATGACATCACTACTGGAGCTGGGGAATGTTTCCTTCCTTCCATCCTTCCTTCATAATGACATCATTACTGGAGCTAGGGGATGTTTCCTTCCTTCCATCATAATGACATCGCTACTGTAGCTGGTGGATGTTTCCTTCCTTCCATCCTTTTTTTATAATGACATCACAACTGGATCTGCGGGATATTTCCTTCCATCCTTCCTTCATGATGACATCACTACTGGAGCCGGGGGATGTTTCCTTCCTTCCATCATGATGACATCACTACTGGAGCCGGGGGATGTTTCCTTCCTTCCATCCTTTTTTTATAATGACATCACAACTGGATCTGCGGGATATTTCCTTCCATCCTTCCTTCATAATGAGATCGCTACTGTAGCTGGTGGATGTTTCCTTCCTTCCATCCTTTTTTCATAATGACATCACAACTGGATCTGCGGGATATTTCCTTCCATCCTTCCTTCATAATGACATCACAACTGGATCTTGCGGGATATTTCCTTCCTTCCATCATGATGACATCACTACTGGAGCTGGTGGATGTTTCCTTCCTTCATAATGTCATCACTACTGGAACGGGGGGATGTTTCCTTTCTTTCTTCCTTCATGATGACATCACTACTGGAGCTGGGGAATGTTTCCTTCCTTCCATCCTTCCTTCATAATGACATCATTACTGGAGCTAGGGGATGTTTCCTTCCTTCCATCATAATGACATCGCTACTGTAGCTGGTGGATGTTTCCTTCCTTCCATCCTTTTTTTATAATGACATCACAACTGGATCTGCGGGATATTTCCTTCCATCCTTCCTTCATGATGACATCACTACTGGAGCCGGGGGATGTTTCCTTCCTTCCATCATGATGACATCACTACTGGAGCCGGGGGATGTTTCCTTCCTTCCATCATGATGACATCACTACTGGAGCTGGTGGATGTTTCCTTCCTTCATAATGTCATCACTACTGGAACGGGGGGATGTTTCCTTTCTTTCTTCCTTCACGATGACATCACTACTGGAGCTGGGGAATGTTTCCTTCCATCATGATGACATCACTACTGGAGCTGGGCGATGTTTCCTTCCATTCTTCCTTCCTTCATGGTGACAACACTACTGCAGCTAGTGGGTGTTTTCTTCCTTTCTTCATAATGACATCACTACTGCAGCTGGTGGATGTTTCCTATCTTACTTTATAATTACATCACTACTACAGCTGCAGGATGTTTTGTTCCTACCTTCCTTCCTTCATGAAGACATCACTACTGCAGCTGGTGAATGTTTCCATCCTTCCTTCATTATTACATCATTAGTATAGTTGGGGGATGTTTCCTTCCTTCATAATGACATCACTACTGGAACTGGGAGATCTTTCCTTCCTTCCTTACATCATGATGACATCACTACTGGAGCTGGTGGATGTTTCCTTCCTTCATAATGACATTACTACTAGAACTGGGGGATGTTTCCTTCCTTCCTTCCTTCCTTCCATCATGATGACATCACTACTGGAGCTGGGGGATGTTTTCTTCCTTCCTTCCTTCATGATGATATCACTACTGGATCTGGTGGATGTTTCCTATCTTACTTTATAACTCCATCACTACTAGAGCTGCGGGATGTTTCCTTTCTACCTTCCTTCCTTCATGATGAAAACACTACTGCAACTGGTGGATGTTTCCATCCTTCCTTCATAGCATCATCACTACTGCAGCTAATAGATGTTTCCTTCCTTCCATCATAATGACATCGCTACTGTAGCTGGTGGATGTTTCCTTCCTTCCATCCTTTTTTTATAATGACATCACAACTGGATGTGCGGGATATTTCCTTCCATCCTTCCTTCATGATGACATCACTACTGGAGCCGGGGGATGTTTCCTTCCTTCCATCATGATGACATCACTACTGGAGCCGGGGGATGTTTCCTTCCTTCCATCATGATGACATCACTACTGGAGCTGGTGGATGTTTCCTTCCTTCATAATGTCATCACTACTGGAACGGGGGGATGTTTCCTTTCTTTCTTCCTTCACGATGACATCACTACTGGAGCTGGGGAATGTTTCCTTCCTTCATAATGACATTACTACTAGAACTGGGGGATGTTTCCTTCCTTCCTTCCTTCCTTCCATCATGATGGCATCACTACTGGAGCTGGGGGATGTTTTCTTCCTTCCTTCCTTCATGATGATATCACTACTGGATCTGGTGGATGTTTCCTATCTTACTTTATAACTCCATCACTACTAGAGCTGCGGGATGTTTCCTTTCTACCTTCCTTCCTTCATGATGAAAACACTACTGCAACTGGTGGATGTTTCCATCCTTCCTTCATAGCATCATCACTACTGCAGCTAATGGATGTTTCCTTCCTTCCTTCATAGCATCATCACTACTGCAGCTGGTGGATGTTTCCTTTCTTCCTAATAACATCACTACATGAGCTGGTGGATGTTTCCTTCTATCCTTCCTAATAACATCATTATTGGAGATAGTGGATGTTTACTTCCTTTGTAATAACATCACTACTGTAGATAGTGGTTGTTTCCTTCCTTCCTAATAACATCACTACTGGAGAAAGTGGATGTTTCCTTCCTTCCTAATGACATCACTTCTGGAGCTGGTGGATGTGTCCTTCCTTCCTAATAACATCACTACTGTAGATAGTGGATGTTTCCTTCCTTCCAATTAACATCCTTTCTGGAGCTGGTCAATGTATCCTTCCTTCCAAATATCATCACCACTGTAGATAGTGAATGTTTCCTTCCTTCCTATTAACAATACTACTGGAGTCAGTGAATGTTTCCTTCCTAATAACATCACTACTGGAGCTGGTCAATGTGTCCTTCCTTCCTAATAACATCCCTACTGTAGATAGTGGATGTTTCCTTCCTTCCTAATAACATCACTACTGGAGACAGTGGATGTTTGTTTGCTTGTGTTCTTCCTTTACTTCGCCACCAATGTTTAATTGTGTTCAGGAGTGAACAAGACGTACTTGTCCACGCCACCTCCTTCATCTTCCTCATCAAGATGTTATCTTGGAAGTGTGCTTGGATTCTTTATCATACCGCAAATCCGCCGTCCCGACAGACCACGACACAGGACCACAATTAAAGTCTCTTGCTACTCAAAGGCACTTGTGCTGCCACATATTTAGTCAATAATGGCTGTGTATTGATTTATGTTCATATATACTGCCGTATAAGCTGTACACAGACTACTCTAAAGCGTATGCAAGTTTATTTTCTATACGTGATCCACACATTCCAATGTCAATTTCAGAAAGATCTACCAGAAATCCAGAAAAGGATGCACACCTGCGGCTGATGAACTTTGTGGTCCTCTGCCGGCCTTCGTCTACCATGAAGCCCTGCAAGGCGCAAAAGGTGAGATACATTTGACAGCTCAGGAAACACATGAATAAAAAATACAACAATGTTGAGTAAAAACTTGATTCTTACTCTGCTGTCTTAACTTTGCTGTTAATTTCTCGCAAATGAGAAATTACACACAATGTATTTCATCAAAAACAATTCTACCTCGGTTTGCGTACGTCCTACTTTTTCAATGTTGGGTTTTCCACAAAATTTTCTGTTGTTTTTTTAACCCCAGTTTTTATACTGCTTTGGTTTCGTACCTCTAAACATTGCACACACCAAGCTAATTATTTGTATTTATTTGTGTATCATTCCACTGAATTATGTCGGTTATTGAGTATAAGTACAAAATAATCCACCATGGGGCCAAAGAAAGTTGCGACTACCAGCACTCTGACAAAAAAAGGTGAGAAAGAAACAGCAAAGTACAAAGTTGGCGCTCTCCTCCCCATCTGCCACCAAGAGTCTTCAATAAAAGGTAAAGATTATGTCAACCTTTCATTTATACATTTCGTTCTTCATTTATACAATTTTTGCATTGAAAACTATAATTTTCTCTATAAAATGTGTTTAGGGTGTCTGGAACAAATTATTTGGATTTACATGACTTCTTATGGAAGAACTGTTAGTTTTCGTACAAAATGGTTTTAGACTACTCAGGAAAACAAGGTAAAAATGGTACTTGTTATTTTTCAAGTTTGCACTTTGCACATGGCTGTAAGCCAATCGTAATGTGTATCGATGAGAAATTGTCTTTTTAAACTCAAAACTTGAAAAAAAAAATGGCACACATCTAACCTTGACGATGCCGTCCCGCTCCATCTTCCGCCAAAGACTGCGAGATTCCAGCTTCCCAATGTTCATCTGTGAACGGAGGGCGGACTGAGAGAGTCCACTGTCCCCGCTGGACAAAACTGCAGGAGAGAAATGTGTTACCAAGAATCCGACGAGAGCTGCATTGATTTGGTGGCGGGACGCACCGTGATGGTAGGCCTGGAACATTAAATCCTTCTCCATGACTCGGCCCATCGGAGGGAAATCTCTCTTAGAACCGTTGGTTTCGTCCTCTTCGCCGTCATCCTCATCTTCTACGATGCTACGCTTTCCCGTGTATGCCTTGCGGTGTTTCAAGCAGCGCACCATCACTTTTTTACCTGAGAAGGTAAGAACAGCTCACAAATAGGTTGTGGATCTACTTTTGCAAATCATTAAGAATTTTTGTTTGTGGGATTGTTTTTGTTTTCAAATTTTGATGTATAAGTATTTCAGTTTTTTGCAATTATTAGTGTTTGTGTGAACACATTTGTATTTTATTTTCATATTTTGGTAACTATTTTGGTTTATTTTTGCTGGTGTGAAAATGTTCTACAACAATTTTTTTACATATCAGTATTTAGTTTTTAGATTTGTATTTTTTTGTGTTAATATTTTTGTGTACATTGTTTCAAGTAACAGCATTATTTACCATTTTTGATGTATTAGTACTTTATTTTTATCCTTTTTTTCAATAAACATTTTGTCTCCAGTTTTTGGTTTATTAGTATTTGATTTTCATATTTTAGTAACCATTTTTAATGAACATTTGTTTATTATTTTTGATATATTAGTTATATTTGATATCTTATTTGATATATATTTTTTCTTTTATGAATATTTTGTCAGAAGTTATTAATGCATAAGAATTGTGTTTTTATATTTTATAAAAACAATTCTTATGCAGTTTATGATGCATAACAATTGTGTTTTTATATTTTATCAAAACAAAATTCTTATGCATCAATAACAACCCCGCCTTCCACCCGAATGCAGCTGATATAGGATCCAGCACCCCCTGCCACTCTAAAAGGGACAATGGGTGGATGGATGGATATTTTATGAACAGTTTTTAATTAACTTTTTTTTTTGTGATGAATTAGTATTTTATTTTTATATTTTGGTAACTATTTTTAATGAGCATTTGTTTAGAATGTTTGATATATTAATATTTTATTTTTATATTATAGTTTTTTTGAACATTTTGTCAACAGTTATTGCTGCATAGGAATTATATTTTTATATTTTGTTAACAGTTTTTAATGAACATTTGTTTACAATTTTTTTATCTGTTAGTATTTGTAGATAGGCACCACCCAAATGGAATAAACGGTAGAAAATGGATGGATGGATGGATGAAAAAAGTTTGTCTACAGTTTTTGATGCATAAGTATTTATATTTTTGTAACTATTGGTTTTCTTTGTGTGAAGGTTTTTGGACATTTTTTTTAAATTGTCAGTATTTTAAATTTTTACATATTTTGTTTATGTGTGTGAACCCTTCTTCTAAATTTTTTGAATAACATAATTTAGTTTTTCTTTATTTATGTGAACCCTTTGTCTACATTTTTTTTTAAATAATTGAATTTTTTATTTTATTTGTGTGAATATTTTTGTCTACATTTTTTTAAATATCAATATTATATACGTATTTTTTTGGGTTAATTTGTAGACATTTTTGTCACAGAAACGTAAATGTAGCAGCATTTGATTTGTATTTTCCGTAATTATACGTTTTTGTGTGAACATTTTAGTTTTTGTTTTTTCAAGTAGCAGTATTTTATCTTTTTTTGTATTTTTTTTGTTTTATTTGTGTGAACATTTGAATCCACAATTTTTTGGAATATAATTTTTTTGTTCAATTGTGTGAACATTTCTGACTAAAATATTTCAAAAATAAAATTTTACATGAGTATTTATGGAGATACAGTAAAAAAAAATACTTCTGAGCAAACATTACTTATGAGCAAAACATTGACAAAATCATCTCTGCCTGATGAAGCTTATTTCAAATGGAACTAGCCAAACTGAATCTGGATTGCATCCAGATTTCACATTTTACTTAACATGTTCAAACTGCATGAGTGTTGAATCTCATCATAAAAGATTATATCTTGTGTTTAGCTAACATTTTGTTACATTTTGATGCCAAACATTAAAACCCATATTTGAATTATCATTCGGATATTGTTTACCAAACACAAATCTTGAAAAAGAGTCAAATGAATGGATCACTGTGCTTTACCTCTTCTATTAACTAGGGACCCGTCCTCATCCACCAAGTCCTCCAGCGGCATGCTGCAATAATCCACCAGCTTGGCTTTTTCCATGGCTTGAAACACGCGCTTGCACATGTCTTCTGGGACATTCTGCAGAACACGCCAAGCCGTCAATAACACGACGGGCACGACAACGGTCGCTAAGCAAGAAGGAAAGACGCACCAGGTGGTCTCTAACGGTGACCATGGCCGCCATTTGGCCGGGTGTCTTCTGCAGGAATTCGGACACGAGCTGCATCAGTAAGTCGTTCCTGGACCTCCTGCAAGGAGCACATGGCCAAGTCAGACATTCTTTAGGTGACAGTTGTGTGCAGCACGCGAGTAGCGCAATGTCCAGAAAGACTAATAAAACGATATCACTATGGACACAATTGATATCAATAAAAAATAAAGTCTATTCTTTTTTTCCTGTTCATTGGAAGAAAGCGGAAGTTGCATGAACAAAGACATTCGCTTTCTGGTAACCCAGCAAAGCAGGAAGTGATAACTGATCAGTGGGAGTGACACGCTAACAGTCAATCAGGTAACGGTAACAACTATGACGTTTGGTTGTGCCATTTTGTTGCCTGGCGGTTGATTCTTTGCATTGGGTGAAAAGAGGAAGTAAAAACAAACAAAAAAATATGGATACGAGAGGAAAAGTCAGTATGGCACTTTTGTGGATTTTTTAAAAATTGGACCGTCGTCAGACCAATGTGGTCTGCAAAAGATGCTAGGTGCTCGTCCCCACCAACACCGCTAATACCACACCACCTTAGCCGTGCTCACCCTTTAGAGCACAGCTGTAACTTCTTGGCACTAAACCTGCAGAAAATAATTCTTCTCAGGTTTCTCCATGTTTACATTTTCACACTATTTTCTTACACTTTATTAAGCATTTCTTACATATTCCTTATATGTGCACTTTTAATTTTAAGAGCTTATTGTTAAATTTTCAACGTGATTTTACAATTTTGTTGAGTGTTTTCCATGCTTGTGTGGACATTTCCTTTCCTTTCTGCCTTCATAGCTGAGGGGATTATAACCAGAGGAAGGTTACATTTGAAATAAAAATATATTTAATATATATAGACATGCACCTGGGGATAGGTTGATTGGCAACACTAAATTGGCCCTAGTGTGTGAATGTGAGTGTGATTGTTGTCCGTTTATCTGTGTTGGCCCTGTGATGAGGTGGCGACTTGTCCAGGGTGTACCCCGCCTTCCGCCCGATTGTAGCTGAGATAGGCGCCAGCGCCCCCCGCGACCCCGAAAGGGAATAAGCGGTAGAAAATGGATGGATGGATGGGATGGAATATATATTTCCCCTGGTCCTAATTTTCCATAGGCCATATAAATATCAATAATTTAAGAATATTGACTTAAATGTAAACAAAGTAGATAAATAAAAAAAGACTAGGAAGTCAAAAAAAAAAAAAATTCAGATTAATAGCAACTCTTATTTGTAACAATTCTTAATTGATTAAAAAAAAAATCTAAAATAATTTTTTGTATTTATTATAACTATTATTATTTTCAATAAGACCTGTCCAGCCACTGAGGAAAATCATATTGTTGATGTAGATTATCACAGATTTACTTTAGAAAATACAAATGTTGGATATTTACCTTGTTACCTTATTTTATTTGACTTTATTAAATGTCAATCAAAACCAATTTTTTTTTTCAATATAGAAATAGATGTTTATCTATTTAATGGAGGAATGTAGTTAATCATAGAACTGGCACCCAATGTTATTAAAAAAAGTATTGAGTTTGAATCGAAAGTTATTTCTGCATCGAATCATTAACCCCAAGAATCGAATTGAATCATGTGGAGCCCAAAGATTCACAGCCCTAGTAGCGATCTATCCATCCATCCATTTTTCTACCGCTTGTCCCTTTTGGGGTCGCGGGGGATGCTGGCGCCTATCTCAGTTGCATTCGGGCGGAAGGCAGGATACACCCTGGACATCCCAAAGTCGCCAGCCTTGGCGTCACTATAGACAGCGATTTTAAACTAGACAAACAAGTCAATGGCGTTTTAAAATCGTGTTTTTATCACCTTCGTCTTTTAGTAAAGGTTAAACCGTTTTTATCTTTTAACCTTTTTGAACAAGTCGTGCATGCTTTTATTTCAAGTGGCCTGGACTACTGCAATGCACTTTATGCTGGCATTAGCCAAAAAGCTCTCTCCCCCGGTTGCAGTTAGTCCAGAACGCAGCAGCACGACTTTTAACAGGGGCCAGGAAACGCCAGCATACAACCCCAATTCTTCAGAGTTTGCACTGGCTCCCTGTTCATTTTAAAATCGATTTTAAAACATTGCTGTTTGTTTTTAAATCTTTACATGGACTGGCACCTCAATATATCTCGGACCTCATCCAAATTTACATTCCTGCGCGCGCTCTGAGGTCCGAGAGCCAGTTCCAGCTCGTGGTGCCCAAGACCAGACTTAAGACCAGGGGAGACAGGGCCTTCTCTGTGGTCGGCCCTAAGCTCTGGAACACTCTGCCGCTCCATGTTCAAACTGCTTCCACAGTGGAGTGTTTTAAGTCTCGTCTTAAGACCCACTTTTATTCTTTGGCTTTTAACACTACATGAGTTGTGTGGTCCTCTGTTCTCTGTTGTCCTCTGTGTTTTTTATACACTTTGATATGTATTTTACTGTTTTAATTGGTTTTACCCTTTAAAATAGTTTTTAATCATATTTGTTTTTATATTTATTTATTTTTTGTTTTTATTCAGTCATTGGTGGAGCATAATATATATATATATATATAAGTATATATATTTTATTTTTTTATTTTTATTTTTTTACAATTGTTTTTAACATGGCTGTGCAGCACTTTGGAAACATTATTGTTGTTTAAATGTGCTATACAAATAAAGTGGATTGGATTGGACAAGTCGCCACCTCATCACATACAAAGTGAATTATTACATTTTTTTTTTTATTATTAAAAATCTTTAGTTGTTATTGTTTACAAATTCAATCATAGGAAATCAGTTAGATATTTAATTGATAGCGTATGCTTGTGAATCTGGGCTATCTATTAAGTAAGAGTACTTATTATGTTGAAGAGGGCAGGAAATATATCTTCTTCATCCTGTTTCTTCTCAAGCAAAGGAGTGTAAATATGTGTTTAGTTTCTAAAGTTTAATTGTTAATTGATCAAAAATGCGCATCAATGAAGGAGATAAATAAAAAACTGTAAAATGAATATTTTTACACCCTCCTATTATAATTTGGATTCGACTGTTTCGTTCAACAATGTTGAAAATGTGAAGAGTACTGTGGATGCTGCCAACACTTGGTATTGGATGGAGACACGAGCACACCTGATGACGTGGAAGCGTTTGAGCAGGAGATGAATGGAATACATCTGCTGTCCTGACGCCGTGCGTTGGTTAAAAGCCTGCGTGGAGATCAGCCCGTGTTGGACCAGAGACTTCCTCATGTAGTGCAGCTTGCGGGCGTCCACCCTGCCGGACACAGTGTTGTTCGCCGAGGACACCATTTGAAATTGGACATGATTGCACCTACTTGTAGAATTGATAGGTTTGGACTAATTCGTTCTGGAGCTCCCCCTGCCAGCGCGCCCGGCCAACTCGCTCCAGCATGCAGTAGGAGTAGTCCACCAGTTTGATGTCCGGGTCGCTCTCGCTGCCGATCAGCGCCCGGAACCGAAGCGTCTGGGAGGCCACGATGACGAGCTTCCTGCCGTGTCTGCGGGAGGAGACGGAGTTCATCTGTAGATTTGTTCTGTCATGATTTCAAGTAGACATTGAGTCAAAAGGCTGACTTTTTGAAAGCCTCGTCCACGCTGACGAGCGGGGCGAGCGACTGGGAGCGGACAAGCGAGGTGATGTCTTTCCTCTGGTGGAACAGGGCGCAGGAGCCCTGGATCCCCTCCTTGTTCTCCTGTATGATGTGCACCGGATACACATCTTTCCTGTCTTCTATGGACCCACTTTCAGGGACGCGTTTGAACCTGAAAACGTGAAACAACACTCAGGCTGAGTTGCAAATCCCGCACTTGCACACCTAAACGTACTAATACAAAACTCAAAACCAGTGAAGTTGGCACATTGTGTAAATGGTAAATAAAAACAGAATACAATGATTTGCAAATCCTTTTCAACTTATATTCAAATTGAATAGACTGCAAAGACAGGATACTTAAATGCCTACTGAAATTAGATTTTCTTATTCAAACATGGATAGCAGGTCCATTCTATGTGTCATACTTGATCATTTCGCAATATTGCCAAATTTTTGCTGAAAGGATTTAGTAGAGAACATCGACGATAAAGTTTGCAACTTTTGGTCGATAATAAAAAAGCCTTGCATGTACCGGAAGTAGCAGACGATGTGGGTGTGACGTGACGGGTTGGGAAGCTCCTTGCATACTCACATTGTTTACAATCATGGCTACCAGCAGCGAGAGCGATTCGGACCAAGAAAGCGTCAATTTCCCCATTAATTTGAGCGAGGATGAAAGATTCGTGGATGAGGATAGTAAGAGTGAAGGACTAGAGAACAAAAAAAAAAGGCGAGGGCAGTGGCTGACTAAATACTTTTTTGCCCCACTGTATGCGGTCCTCTCCAAGGTTTCTCACAGTCATCATTGTCACTGTCACCGACGTCCTGGAGTGAGTTTTCCTTGCCTATATGTGGGCTCTACCAAGGATGTCATTGTGGTATGTGCAGCCCTTTGAGACACTCGTGATTTAGGGCTATATAAATAAACATTGATTGATTGATTAATAACTGTTTAATAAATACAGTTTTGGTCAATTTACTTAGTTGTGGTTTCCTTCTCTGCATTAACGTTTAAAATGAGTTTATATTAATGCTGTATGAACAAGAATGTTTTAATGTAGACACAAAGAATTATCATACTAGTGTTATTACAGTGGGACAAAAAAGTATTTAGTCAGCCACCGATTGTGCAAGTTCTCCCACTTAAAAAGATGACAGAGGTCTGTAATTTTCATCATAGGTACACTTCAACTGTGAGAGACAGAATGTGGGAAAAAAATCCAGGAATTAACATTGTAGCAATTTTAAAGAACGTATTTGTAAATTATGGTGGAAAATAAGTATTTGGTCAACCATTCAAAGCTCTCACTGATGGAAGGAGGTTTTGGCTCAAAATCTCACGATACATGGCCCCATTCATTCTTTCCTTAACACGGATCAATCGTCCTGCCCCCTTAGTAGAAAAACAGCCCAAAAGCATGATGTTTCCACCCCCATGCTTCACAGTAGGTATGGTGTTCTTGGGATGCAACTCAGTATTCTTCTTCCTCCAAACACGATGATTTGAGTTTATACCAAAATGGATACATGGATGATACAGCAGAGGATTGGGAGAATGTCATGTGGTCAGATGAAACCAAAATATAACTTTTGGGTATAAACTCAACTTGTCACTCTATTATGGCTGGTTTGTCGACAGTTTTGGGATAGTTTGGGCCTTCTATCTCAAGTATAATCACTCCTTGTTTAAATCCCATGTGTTTTATTAATACTATGAATGTGTTGTCACATTCATATTATTAGTGGCCATTAGTAGGACGCACGTACCTGTCGTACAGCACGACGTCCTCCCTCTCGGCGGGCAGCAGGTAGAACGTCAGGTCGCCGTTGTCGACCAGCGACTTCCAGATGAACTCCTTCGTGCTGTCGTCCAGCTTCAGGGGGAACTTCGGCGTCCGGTCTCGGAGTCGTATCCACAAAGTGGGGATGGTGATGCCGTCCAGACCCTCCAGAGCCACTTCGTCCTCCACCATGCTCAGCGGGTCCATGGCCGGGGTCAGCTCGCCAGCTAGCTCCTTAGCTTAGCCGCTCGACGTCCGTGTAAAGTTGACCGCTTGGTGAAAAGTGGGATTTATTTAAAAAAAAAAATGAATAAATAACACTTTTAGTAAAGTGTATTTACCAGTTTATCTACATTTTGTGGTGAGTCAACAAAGCTCATGCCGTTCTTTACGTCGTCTTTGGCACACTTCCGCCACAAGGTGGCAGTCAACGCGCGGCTTTGTGTTCTTCTTCTGGGGTGGTTTTGCTGCTGCCATTACTGCCACTTACCGGTTGGAAGCATGTACTGCAACATTTTATTACACATTCCTGATTTTATATAAACCATCCATCCATCCATTTACTACCGCTTATTCCCTTTGGGGTCGCGGAGGGCACTGGTGCCTATCTCAGCTACAATCGGGCGGAAGGCATGGTACACCCTGGACAAGTCGCCATCTCATCCATTATTTATAAATGTAAACATTTACAAACAGTAAATACACAAACAGTAAAAGAACAGCACCATCCATTTTCTACCGCTTATTCCCTATCGGGTCGCTGGTGTTTATCTCAGCTACAATCGTGCGGAAGGCGGTGTACACCCTGGACAAGTCGCCACCCCATCGCAGGGCCAACACAGATAGACAACACTCACATTCACACACTAGGGCCAATTTAGTGTTGCCAATCAACCTTCCATCCATCCATTTTCTACCGCTTATTCCCTTTAGGGGTCGCGGGGGGCGCTGGTGCCTATCTCAGCTACAATCGGGCGGAAGGTGGGGTACACCCTGGACAAGTCACCACCTCATCCGTTGTTTATAAATGTAAACATTTACATCCATCCATCAATCCATATTGTACCGCTTATTCCCTTTTGGGGTCGCGGGGGGCGCTGGCGCCTATCTCAGCTACAATCGGGCAGAAGGCGGGGTACACCCTGGACAAGTTGCCACCTCATCCATTATTTATAAATTTAAACATTTACAAACAGTAGAAAATAATCAAAGTAAATACACAAACAGTACAAAACAGTAAAAAAACAGCACCATCCATTTTCTACCGCTTATTCCCTTTCGGGTCGCTGGTGCTTATCTCAGCTACAATCGAGCGGAAGGCAGGGTACACCCTGGACAAGTCGCCACCTCATCCGTTATTTATAAATTTAAACATTTAAAAACAGTAGAAAACAATAATCAAAGTAAATACACAAACAGTATAAAACAGTAAAAAAACAGCACCATCCATTTTCTACCGCTTATTCCCTTTCGGGTCGCTGGCGCTTATCTCAGCTACAATCGGGCAGAAGGCGGTATACACCCTGGACAAGTCGCCAACTCATCCGTTATTTATAAATGTAAACATTTACAAACAGTGGAAAATAATCAAAGTAAATACACAAACAGTACAAAACAGTAAAAGAACAGCACCATCCATTTTCTACCGCTTATTCCCTTTCGGGTCGCTGGTGCTTATCTCAGCTACAATCGGGCAGAAGGCGGGGTACACCCTGGACGAGTCGCCACTCCATCGCAGGGCCAACATAGATAGACAGACAACATTCACACTCACATTCACACACTAGGGACCATTTGTGTTGCCAATCAACCTTCCATCCATCCATTTTCCTACCGCTTATTCCCTTTTGGGGTCACGGGGGGCGCTGGCGCCTATATCAGCTACAATCGGGCAGAAGGCGGGGTACACCCAGGACAAGTCGCCACATCATCCGTTATTTATAAATGTAAAGATTTACAAACAGTAGAAAATAATAATCAAAGTAAATACACAAACAGTACAAAACAGTAAAAGAACAGCACCATCCATTTTCTACCGCTTATTCCCTATCGGGTCGCTGGTGCTTATCTCTGCTACAATCCGGCGGAAGGCGGTGTACACCCTGGACAAGTCGCCACCTCATCCGTTATTTATAAACGTAAACATTTACAAACAGTAGAAAATAATAATCAAAGTAAATACACAAACAGTACAAAACAGTAAAAAAAACAGCACCATCCATTTTCTACCGCTTATTCCCTTTCGGCTCGCTGGTGCTTATCTCAGCTACAATCGGGCGGAAGGCGGGGTACACCCTGGACAAGTCGCCTTCCCATCGCAGGGCCAACACGGATAGACAGACAATATTCACACTCATATTCACATATTCAATTTAGTGTTGCCAATCAACCTTCCATCCATCCATTTTCTACCGCTTATTCCCTTAAGGGGTCGCTGGCGCCTATCTCTGCTACAATAGGGCGGAAGGCGGCATACACCCTGGAAAAGTCACCACCTCATCCATTATTTATAAATGTAAACATTTACAAACAGTAAAAAATAATAATCAAAGTAAATATACAAACAGTAAAAAAACAGCACCATCCATTTTCTACCGCTTATTCCCTTTAGGGGTTGCGGGGGGCGCTGGTGACTATCTCAGCTACAATCGGGCGGAAGGCAGCGTACACCCTGGACAAGTCACTACCTCAATCCGCTAAGATCCCGCACGCAGGATTGAACCCTGACTACTCAATGTTTATTTATATAGCCCTAAATCACAATTGTCTAAAACGGCTGCTCAAACCACAACAACATCCTCGGTAGAGCCCACATAAGGGCAAGGAAAAACTCACCCCAGTGGGACGTCGGGGACAGTGACAATGATGACTATGAGAAACCTTGGAGAGGACCGCATATGTGGGCAACCCCCCACCCACCCAGGGGACCGAAAGCAATGGATGTCGAGCGGGTCTAACATAATACTGTGAAAGTCCAATCCATAGTGGATCTAACATAACCGTAAGAGACCAGTCCAAAGTGGATCTAATATAGTAACGAGAGTCCCGTCCAAAGTGGAGTCAGCAGGAAACCATCCCAAGCGGAGGCGGATCAGCAGCGAAGAGCTGTCCCCAGTCGATACACAGGCGAGCAGTCCATCCTGGGTTCCGACTCTGGACAGCCAGTACTTCATCCATGGCCACCGGACCGGACCCCCTCCACAAGGGAGAGGGGGACAGAGGAGGAAGCTCAGGACCTTCGTATTGTGAGTCGACGCACTAACCCCTCTTTCACCGTGCTGCCCGGTTGTAAATTTGAGGTAACTAAAATAGAATGCAATATATATCCATCCATCCATTTTTCCTACCGCTTGTCCCTTTTGGGGACGTAGGAGCCTATCTCAGCTGCATATATGTGTGTATGTATATATATATATATATATATATACATACACACACATATATATATATATATATATACACATATATGTATATATATATATATACGCATATATACATATAGACATATATACTGTATATATATATATATATATATATATATATATACACATATATATACACATATGCAAACCCCATTTCCATGAGTTGAGAAATTGTTATATGTTAAATACAAACGGAATACAATTGCAAATCCTTTTCAACCCATATTCAGTTGAATGCACTACAAAGACAAGATATTTGATGTTCAAACTCATAAACTTTTTTTTTTTTTTTTTTTTGCAAATAATAATTAACTTAGAATTTCATGGCTGCAACACGTGCCAAAGTAGTTGGGAAAGGGCATGTTCACCACTGTGTTACATCACCTTTTCTTTTAACAACACTCAAATGTTTGGGATCTGAGGAAACTAATTGTTGAAGCTTTGAAAGTGGAATTCTTTCCCATTCTTGTTTTATGTAGAGCTTCAGTCGTTCAACAGTCCGGGGTCTCCGCTGTCATATTTTACGCTTCATAATGCGCCACACATTTTCCATGGGAGACAGTTCTGGACTGCAGGCGGGCCAGGAAAGTAACCGCACTCTTTTTTTACGAAGCCACGCTGTTGTAACACGTGCTGAATGTGGCTTGGCATTGTCTTGCTGAAATAAGCAGGGGCGTCCATGAAAAGGAGGACGCTTACATGGCAGCGTATGTTGCTCCAAAACCTGTATGTGAAAGTTACCCATGCCTTGGGCACTAATGCACCCCCATACCATCACAGATGCTGGCTTTTGAAATTTGCGTCGATAGGTCTGGATGGCTCCCTTCCCCTTTGGTCCGGATGACACGATGTTGAATATTTCCAAAAACAATTGGAAATGTGGACTCGTCAGACCACAGAACACTTTTCCACTTTGCATCAGTCCATCTTAGATGATCTCGGGACCAGGAAAGCCGGCGGCGTTTCAGGATGTTGTTGATAAATGGCTTTCACTTTGCATAGTAGAAGTTCAACTTGCACTTACAGATGTAGCGACCAACTGTAGTTACTGACAGTGGTTTTCTAAAGTGTTCCTGAGCCCATGTGGTGATATCCTTTAGAGATTGATGTCGGTTTTTGATACTGAGGGACCGAAGGTCATGGTCATTCAATGTTGTTTTCCGGCCATGCCGCTTACATAGAGTGATTTCTCCAGATTCTCTGAACCTTTTGATGATATTATGGACCGTAGATGTTGAAATCCCTAAATTTCTTGCTATTACACTTTGAGAAACGTTGTTCTTAAACTGTTTTGACTATTTGCTCACGCAGTTGTGGACAAAGGGGTGTACCTCGCCCCATTCTTTCTTGTGAAAGACTGAGCATTTTTTGGGAAGCTGTTTTTATACCCAATCACGGCAAACACCTGTTCACAATTTGCCTGCACACCTGTGGGATGTTCCAAATACGTGTTTGATGAGCATTCCTCAACTTTATCAGTATTTATTGCCACCTTTCCCAACTTTTTTGTCAAACTCTAAAGGTAATGATTTGCAAAAAAAAAATGTTTATCACTTTGAACATCAAATATGTTGTCTTTGTAGCATATTCAACTGAATACGGGTTGAAAATGATTTGCAAATCATTGTATTTCGTTTATATTTACATCTGACACAATTTCTCAACTCATATGGAAACGGGGTTTGTAATAGTTTCACACAAAAAAAAATGCAGCACAAACAAATGGACAAGTTTGGGGAGATTTTGACAAGGGCTGGATGACATCACTAGTCAGAACCTTTTTTTTTTAATTAGTATTATTGCCTTAAAAACTCCAAAAGGCAAGAATTAAAAATGTTTGCAGCACAAGCAATTTAAAAAAATGGGGAGATTTTAACTTCAACATAGGTATAAAAATCCCATTTTTTGCAAAACATATACTACTTTGTTAAATGTTATTGAACTCGTTTCCATGTTCTGTAATACGTGCTTCCGACACAGCAGTGTTTATCCATCGTCTTTATTATGAAGTACCTTTTGCAAAGAAATGTACAAGTGGAAGCAGCACATCGGTGACACCGTGGATGTGCGGCGCGGGTGAGAAAGGCGTGTGTATGAAATGATAAATGTACATATTTACAGCAGACCGTCATCAGGCGACGACAAGGAGGAGGTGACCGAGCGTGTCTGGAAGCTAAAAAATATATATAATAATTACAATAGGCCTAAATGAGGGGGCAAAATAAACAACACGATAAAGAAAAAGAGAAAGCTAAGATAAAAAGGCACTGTGTTTTACACAAACTGACAACACAACATGTTGCAGTTTGCAGACAAACAATACATCGACATGGACATCTGGAAAACATTCCTTACAAAGAACATGCTTGGTGATTATTGAAGTTATTATTTTTTTTATACAAACAAATCAGTTTAAAAAGTGTCATATCGAGGGATGGGTTTGAAGTCATTTTGGGTTCCGTTTGTTTCCCTCCCCAGGACAAAAATAAAGATGTCACCAGAGGCCCACTTCCTGGTTGGAGAAGCACATTCAACTGCTAACAGATTAACATGAAACCTTATCGCACGCACACTCACGCACACACGCACTCTCCTACGTGCTGGCGAAAGTTACATTCACGTCCCAACAGACCGCTTGGCATTCAGATTACGATGGGACGGCTGGGAGTTGACCAAATGTTACCAATATTCCTCGAGTTGGCACGACTTAGCGATAAAACTCACTTCTTCAAAAAATATCGCTCGGTTAACAAACTCCAAATGCCAGAATAAAAAAATCATTTTTCTTTAAAGTATTTTGAGCGCAATTCATAGCTGCAACCAGCAGAGGCGCTGCCGATCCAGTCTGGGCGAGTTTGCTGTATAAAGAAGAATAAAAAGTCGAAAGCAGGGGTGTCCAAAGTGCGGCCCCGGGGGCCATTTTAAAAGTGTTACAAAAAAAACATTAAAGGCCTACTGAAACCCACTACTACACAGTCTGATAGTTTATATATCAATGATGAAATATTAACATTCCAACACATGCCAATACGGCCTTTTAAGTTTACTAAATTACAATTTTAAATTTCCCGCGGAGTTTCCTGTTGAAAACGTCACGGAATGATGACGCGTGTTTGTGACGTTATTGGTTGGGGGGGACATATTAGCTCAGCACCACTTACGGCTAAAAGTCGTCTCTTTTCATCGCGCAATTACACAGTAATTTGGACATCTGTGTTGCTGAATCTTTTGCAATTTGTTCAATTAATAATGGAGAAGTCAAAGTAGAAAGATGGAGGTGGGAAGCTTTAAGCCTTTAGCAACACAAACACACGGTGTTTCCTTGTTTAAAATTCCCGGAGGTGAAGCTTTACTATGGATCAGAGCGGTAAAGCGAACATGGATCCCGACTACATGTCAACCGGCAGTTTTCGGTGAGAAAATTGTGAAAATAAGTCGCCTCTTACCAGAGATCAGCGGAGCCAGCGACCTCCTGCAGCTGCCGTGACTTTTCTCAGAGACTCTGCCGTCAAAACACCCGTGGCCACACTCTTCCGACTTTGAGGTACAGTTTAACTCACTAAAACACTAGCAACACAATAGGCAGATAAGGGATTTTCCAGAATTATCCAAGGAAATGTGTCTAATAACATCTGAATCGCTCTCACTGCAATCGCCTTTTTTCTTCTTCTTTGTAGTCCTTCACTCTAACTTTCCTCATCCACGAATCTTTCATCCTCGCTCAAATTAATGGGGAAATTGTCGCTTTCTCGGTCCAAATAGCTCTTGCTGCTGGAGGCTATGATTATAAACAATGTGAGGATGTGCAGAGCCCTACAACTAGTGACGTCACGCGTACATGGTCTGCTACTTCCGGTACAGGTTAGGCTTTTTTATTAGCGACTTAAAGTTGCGAACTTTATCGTCGATGTTCTCTACTAAATTTTTTCAGCAAAAATATGGCAATATCACGAAATGATCAAGTATGACACATAGAATGGACCTGCTATCCCCGTTTAAATAAGTAAATCTCATTTCAGTAGGCCTTTAAAGAGTGGTCAAACGTAAAGAGAAAATGTTGCAATATTAGCTCTCCTAACACAAAGCTGCCATGTCCTTTACTTTAAATCTGTCATTGCTCAGTAAATACAAAGTTCTAATCGACAAAAACATCAGAATTTTGTTCTAGCGATTTCAGCATTGAAAATAAAAATGATACTGGTATGTCTTATTTTTAACACTTTTATGAGTGGGGGGCCTTTTGGATCTCCAGGACCTTTTATTCTTAAAAATGTCATTGTTCCAAAAATAATAAACCAAAAGCAATATTGTTATGAATAATTTTTCTATCTATGCTCCAATTATTTTACATCAAATATTCTACTTTAAACATTTTTAGGGGGCTAATATTGTATACTTTTTCCGTCCATCCGTTTTCTACCACTTGTCCCTTTTTGGGGTTACGGGAGCCTGGTTCAGCTGCATTCGGGCGCTAGGTGGGGTACGCCCTAGACAAGTCGCCACCTCATCGCAGATTGCATACTTTGTTTTTCCTATTAGGATTGGCCTTTGACAAATAAGGCATGACACATAAAAATAGTTTAAACTTTATGTCAACGGATATATCTTAAGTTAATCTCTAGATATTTAAGTGTTAAAATAAAAAATTAAATATATATGTCTATATATTTATAGAATAGGATTGTGAATCTTTGGGCACCACACGATTTGATTCAAAGTCAATACTTTAATAACATTGGGTGCCAGTTCTATGATTAACTACATTCCTCCATAAAATATATGAACAGCTCTGATACATTTCTATATTACTTAAACGAAAACTGTTTTTGTTTAATAAAATTCTACCCAAACATTTAATAAAGTGGTTGGACAGCACTGATTTTTGGGAAGAAAAAAAAAAAGATTTTTGAATGTTTTCAATCGATTCTGAATCGTTACAAATAATCGCAATTAGTACCGGAATCCATTTTTTTGAGAGCCCTAATATATACATGACCTATTTTTAATGACTGAGACCCAAAGTTGAGGGAAGCCGGAGGGGTCAGAATATTGGATTGTTATTAAAAATTAAAAATATGCTTTCTTTTCAGTGTGGGGCCCACAGAGGGAAAAAGTTTGGACACCCCTGCAACAAAGCATGCACCTCCAAATGTTAAAATATGTTTTTTTCCATTAAAAAAAAAAAGTACAATTGTATACACGTTTTTGAATAAATTAGTACTAAAATAAATCGTTAATTTAAGCATAACGGATAATTTAGTGTGATGACTTTTTATTTGACGGTTTAGCTTTCGCAGTCCGTCCACTAGCTGGCATTTCTTTTCATGCGACTCGCTGCCATGTAGCTTCCCGATATAGAGAAGGACTTTGTTTTCTCCACGTCTTGGTTAAAACGCTCAAAACGAAGCGAAAAACCACAACAATTGTGTGGATGTGAACAACATTCCTCGTTGTGGTCTGTGGTACTCAAATACGGGCGGGGGGTGGGGGAGGGCGCGTGGTCGTGTTCTTTGGCTAGTTCAGGCAGATAAATATCAGCGGGTGTCACATTGCCAAGCGTCGGCTGGCTGGCGAGTGTGTAAGAATAAGAAGACGGAGGAAGTTGTTGGGTAAGACGAACAAAGAGATCCTGATACGGGAAAATGAACAATAGTCATAATACCACGTGAATTAGTCATAGTACCTGCCGTGTCAGAAGCATACTTGTCCCATCAAAATAAAAGAGTAGCTTTGGTAAACACCTTGTGTAGAGAACTGTTGAATTGGAGAGATGGCAACGTGACGTCACAGGACTCAGTTTCTCCGAAAGGACCGGCTTCCTTATCATAATCCGTCCTCGTTAATCTCGTGGCAAGCTGGTGAGGAACGGAGAGGTTGTCGGGGTGTCTCTGAGCACCGACTGAAGAGATCCTGTGGTCGTGTAGCAGCATGGTCGCGGTCTCCTCCGGAGAACAAGTGGAAGACTTTAGCTCCGCCCCTTTCCCTCCATGGCGGCTTCAGAGTGGACAGACAGGAGGTTTGAAAGGTCCGCAATGAAAGCAAGATAAGACGTGATCTTCCGGCCTGTCTTTGATCCAAACATCCTACACACGCTGCTCCTTCCTTTCATCCCACTTTCTTTGCTTTTTCTTCATTTGCAAACTTACTCCGCGTGGCAACAGTCGCCTCACTTTCGCCGCCGCTTCAGTCCACCTTCTCCACCTTGCCGATGATCTTCTCCTCGAAAATGGGCAGTATGGCGTCGTCGTCTCGGACCTCCTCGAACACCACACCGCAGTCAAACTCGTCGCTGACTTTCTTGAAGTAGAACCTGCAGGCGGGAGGCGTTGAGGTATTCCCGTTTGTTTGTGCATCCCCCCCCGTGACCGTTCACCTCACCTGTAGTGGCCCTTTTTGGTCAGCAGCTCCTTGAACTGGCCCAAAGTCACCACACGGCCCTTGACTGAGGTCCGGTAGGGGATGGGTTCGCCACAGAAGTAGTAGGCGACCGTCATGTTCTCACACACTTGCCGCTTTCCAGACTTGTGCCTTCAGGGGATGAAAAAAAAAAAAATGGCAAAAATAGTAGTCACAATTGTTTTGATTGATATTACCGTATTTTTCGGACTATAAGTCGCAGTTTTTTTTCATAGTTTTGCCAGGGGTGCGACTTATACTCAGGAGCGACTTATGTGTGAAATTATTAACACATTACCGTATAATATCAAATAATATTATTTAACTCATTCACGTAAGAGACTAGACATATAAGATTTCATGGGATTTAGCAATTAGAAGTGACTGATTGTTTGGTAAACGTATAGCATGTTTTATATCTCATAGTTATTTGAATGACTCTTACCATAATATGTTACGTTAACATACCAGGCACCTTCTCAGTTGGTTATTTATGCCTCATATAACGTAAACTTATTGAGCCTTTTAGTCACTATTCTTCATTTATTTTAAATTGTCTTTCAAATGGGCAGTTTAGCTCGGTTGGTAGAGTGGCCGTGCCAGCAACTTGAAGGTTACTGACAAGACACTTTACCCACCTGCTTCCAGTGCCACCCACACTGGTTTGAATGTAACTGAGATATTGGGTTTAACTATGTAAAGCGCTTTGAGTCACTAGAGAAAAAGCGCTATATAAATATAATTCACTAAATGTCTATTCTTGCTGTTGGGTTTTATCAAATAAATTTCCCCCAAAAATGCAACTTATATATGTTTTTTTCCTTCTTTGTTATGCATTTTCGGCAGGTGCAACTTATATCCGGAGCGACTTTTATCCGAGAAATACGGTAATACAATTATTAAATAATTTGAAAACATGATTATTTATTTTACCACAACTCAACTTTAAATATTTTTTAAGAAAACAAACCCATATAAATTAGAAACCAACAAGTCAAATAATAGTAACAGCATAAAAAAAAAAAAAAATCTGTTTTTCTGTTTTAATTTTGAATTTTGTTTACCTTTTAAACTTATTTTTACCACCATTGTACGTGCTTTTTTTTGTCTATAATACAATTTAATAAAATGTTCTCTAACTAAACGCAAAAACCTTTGCATCTTTTTGACAATTTGGACCAGGATTTTGAGTCAAAGCATAATATTTTGGTAAATGTATCAGCAGTGTCGCTGCAGGTTTCAACAAGTCCAACTGAAGACTTTTTCCAACACCATAAAGAATACAATTTCAGACCCATTTGACATCGATAGATGAGATTGATTGATTTAAATTTTTATTAGTAGATTGCACAGTACAGTACATATTCCGTCCAATTGACCACTAAATGGTAACACCCCAATAAGTTTTTCAACTTGTTTAAGACGGGGTCCTCATTAATCAATTCATGGTAGATATTGCATTATTCATGATTGAGAATAAACTTTCCCGAGCACCGATGTGAAGTGAAGTGAATTATATTTATATAGCGCTTTTCTCAAGTGACTCAAAGCGCTTTACATAGTGAAACCCAAAATCTAAGTTACATTTAAACCAGTGTGGGTGGCACTGGGAGCAGGTGGGTAAAGTGTCTTGCCCAAGGACACAACGGCAGTGACTAGGATGGCCGAGGCGGGAATCGAACCTGCAACCCTCAAGTTGCTGGCACGGCCACTCTACCAACTGAGCTATGCCACCGATGTGAGAAAGCAGCTAACCAACCGATGACGTCAACATAGCCACATACGCATGTTAGCTCTCTGTGATCACAGCGCCGCTATAGTTTGTCTGCATTAGTGCTTATAACAACAATATCACAAATACTTGGTAAGTAGTCATTTCACAAAATGCAAACGGGGTATAATTGGCGCTTTTTGGATGGTTATTTCTTGTGTTTTATGGGCGGAATAGAGAACCTTTAATGGGCTCCATTGTAAGCGGACTTTTGTTCGCATTTATGTATGAGTTATATTGCATTAAAAAAAAAATCTGAATTCTTGTCTTACATAATGACTGTTTGGTTTAGGACGGGGCAGTTGAGTGTTTCCGGTATGAATGAGCAGATTATATTTTCCCCAGATAAATGTTACTTCTCACAATAAGATCCTTTCATTTATGCCAGTTTCAATGATAATCTGCGTTTAATTGATTCTGTTTTATTGCCTCATTATATGATTTCGTCCACGGTTACGTAAATGTGAAAATGCCCTCCTTTTTTTGTTAAATTTAGAGATGACTGATTAGGCATACTAGAGCTGTGTCAAATCAAAAGTATCAAACATGATGAGATCCCAAACTTTTTATTTTATTAATTCGCTCACCCATCGTTTTCACCGTCAAACACCAGGGATATTTTTTTTTGTTTTGTTATAATTTTTATGATCGCGAGAAGCCATAAACGAAATCAAAAAATTTGATTCATCAGCAATATGTTCGAATGAAGCCAAGAGGCATGACGGCGCCACCTTGAGGCCCACCTTGGCTTAGCCTGCTGAAGCGCCGCCCTTCTTCGCTCTTCCTCCAGCCTGCGTCGAGTCTCCTCCAGCTGGGTAAGGGGGTTGGGAGCCGGGTTTGGGGGCATGGCCGGGTCCTGGATGAAAGGGTGCAAGGGCTGCACCTGCGCTGCCGCCACCGAGTGTGGGACGATGGCGGGTGACGCTGAGGAGGGGTTGTTGCGCAGCTGGGCCGAGACCCATGGATGGACGGCGCCGGGTCGCTCCACAGAAGTGGGACGCGGCGCCTCGCTGCTGGATCCCATCCGCCTGGAGCTGCTGGTGCTGCCGCTACAAGGGCGAAGGGGAAAGAACGGTCACTCTTGGAAGTGCTACGTAATAAAAAAAAAACAAATTAAGGGTTTGACAATCCAATACTGATATTAACGTTCAATCCGAGCACAGCACAGCAAAAAGTATCTGAAACCATTTTGTCTTACGTCTAAAAGTGCTCCTGCAGCGTGTTCACTTGTGCTAAGCTAGACAGCCAGTTAACATCTAAATGTCTTCCAACAAACACTTAAGGTTGGTCTTTTCTTCTATTTTAAGTTATTTACAAAAGGTAAACTTGGTAGGTTAGAGGCTCATAGGAACTGGCAGCTACACAACAGCTAAGCACACAAAAGCACACAAGCTAGACATGTAATAAGTGTCCTTACTTAATTGAACATTATTGCAGTCTAAAACCGCACATTTGTCAAAATAAACAAATGTGAAAAAATTATAGTTGTATATTACTTACACATACTAAGTCTCCGAGGCAGTATCATATTACACAGAATTCAGTAACAAGCGTGTCAGGTTAAGTCAACTTACTGCGTCGTGAGCTTAACTTACTTAATGTTTGTGGCCAATAGGTGTCGACAAAAAACAATTACCGCTTCACATCAACTTAATGAAAGCCTAGGCACAGTCTAGACCAGTGGTTCTCAAATGGGGGTACGGGTACCCCTGGGTGTGCTTGAAGGTATGCCAAGGGCTACGTGAGATTTTTTAAAAATATTTTAAAAATAGCAACAATTCAAAAATCCTTTATAAATATATTTATTGAATAATACTTCAACAAAATATGAATGTAAGTTCATAAACTGTGAAAAGAAATGCAACATGTCAGTGTTGATAGCTAGATTTTTGTGGACATGTTCCATAAATATTGATGTTAAAGATTGATTTTTTTTGTGAAGAAATGTTTAGAATGAAGTTGATGAATCCAGATGGATCTCTATTACAATCCCCAAAGAGGGCACTTTAAGTTGATGATGACTTCTTTGTGTATACATTTTTATTTATAATTGAATCACTTGTATATTTTTTGACAACTTTTTAGTTATTTTCATATCTTTTTTTCCAAAAAGTTCAAGAAAGACCACTACAAATGAGCAATATTTTGCACTGTTATACAATTTAATAAACCAGAAACTGATGACATAGTGCTGTATTTTACTTATTTGTCTTTTTTTCAACCAAAAATGCTTTGCTATGATTAAGGGGTACTTGAATTAAAAAAAATGTTCACAGGGGGTACATCACTGAAAAAAGGTTGAGAACCACTGGTCTAGACAGTTGTTCATAAATGGGTTGGTGCTTATCATACCTAACATTGTTCCGAGTAATTTACAAATACTTCATAACACCACATGTATGTATGAACGATTCATGCTCATATTGTATCGGCTCTATATTTTGGAAGACCCCAAAAAGAGGGTGGAAGGGGTATTTTTTTTCATCGAACATAAATTAGGGTTTAATTAACCTTTTGCCTTAGTTTACCTCCTTTTTCTTCCATAGATTAGACTTAGATTTACAGGTGCCATTTCTGCAAGCATTGTATTATTTTTTTCCTAGTGATAGTTTATAGTAAATAACTGTATTTCAAGTGTGGTGTTTTGTTTTATTCCAATGGATGACCATTCAGCATCTTCCTAGAAATGTTTTTGTAATACTTACCCATGTGAGCTTTTCCTCTGCCTGTCGCCTTCCATCATCCACTGAAGGATCTTCTGGTTCCTCTCCAAGTCATCTAGAGGTACCTGGGTATCCACGCCACGCCCGCCCTCGTCGCCCTTGCCCGACGTCTCCAACGGCTTTTTGCCACGTCGTGACAGCGTGCTCCCTTTACTACTGCAAAGCAAACAGGAAACTATTAGCGTCACACAAAAGTTTCCGGCAAGGGGGAAGAGCACATGGCTTCCATGGCCTACCAGTAACCCATTCCATCCAGGATGCTGGCTCCGGCCCCGTCGGCGTAATTTCGACTTCTTGCTGCGTACTGACTAGCTGGCTCTCCATTCCAAATGAAGTTGGGCTGCGACCTGGAGCCCGTTTCCTCCTGGCCGTCTCTTCCTCTGTGGTGGTACAGCTGCTTGTGGTGATGGATTCCTGAGACAACATTGGTAGCAAGATAAACACAAAAGACTTATTTTCGCATTTTAATGACAATTTATAAAATGCTACTTGAAGCATTGTCTATACTGCTATATACAAGTACAGCGGAACAAGAACCAATAAGTTCATAAATTATGGTTGTAATGTAATATTAGAATTAGGGCTGCGAATCTTTGGGTGTCTCACGGTTCAATTCAATATCGATTCTTGGGGTCACGATTCGATTCAAAATCGATTTTTTCCCGATTTAAAAGGATTCTCTATTCATTCAATACATACGATTTCAGCAGGATCTACCCCAGTCTGCTGACATGCAAGCAGAGTAGCAGATTTTTGTAAAAAGCTTTTATAATTATAAAGGACAGTGTTTTATCAACTGATTGCAATAATGTAAATGTGTTTTTACTATTAAACGAACCAAAAATATGACTTATTTTATCTTTGTGAAAATATTGGACACAGTGTGTTGTCAAGCTTATGAGATGCGATGCAAGTGTAAGCCACTGTGACACTATTGTTCTTTTTTTTTTTTAATAAATGTCTAATGATAATGTCAATGAGGGATTTTTAATCACTGCAATGCTGAAATTATAACTAATATTGATACTGTTGTTGATAACTTTTGGTTTGTTCTGTGTCGTGTTTGTGTCTCCTCTCAATTGCTCTGTTTATTGCAGTTCTGAGTGTTGCTGGGTCAGGTTTGGCTTTGGAATTGGATTGCATTGTTATGGTATGGCTGTGTAGTGGTTTGTTGGATTGATAAAAAAAATAAATAGATTTTTAAAAAAATGAGAATCGATTCTGAATCACACAAGGTGAGAATCGCAATTCTAATTGGAATCGATTTTTTCCCACACACCTAATTAGAATTATTACTTCTGGAGAAAATTAAACTGGCACCTTGTAATGTATTACCTTTGACCCCAGAAGCAGGCAGACTGTGACCACCACCTCGGTGCGGCGGGTAGTGAGGCGGACCGACTCCGCCGTCAGGCGACCGCGACGTCTTGGGAGGCGTCTGTCGGCCGCCCACTCCTAAGGTGCCGCTGTTGGTTGCCCCCGGCGACTGGCACCCCGGCGTTTTCATCACCCGCTGCACGTGCTCGTCCAGGATGGACTCCGGGTCATCGTCGAGGGAATCCTCCATGGCGACCAGGCCGCCGTACGTGGCGACGGCTCCCGTGTTGGCGGTGTTCTCAGAGTAGTGAGCGCCGTAGAGAGGGGGGAACGACGACGGGAGGGGAAGTGGTATGCTGTGAGAAGACATGGAGGTTATGACGGAGACGTCGGCGTCGTCGCCCTCCTCTTCCTGTTGGGGGGGGGGAGAAAACAGGAAGTCACATGACTTACTCTGTACACCAGGGATACAATAATTTGTCGACTTTGTTGTGATAAAATTTGTCGTCGGAAATAGTCAGTGACGCCATCACGTGTGTTTTTCGGGAGCAAGTCAGCACGGCCCTTAGCAACAACATTGCTGGTGAAAACTTGCAAAGGTGCAAACGGGTACCCAATCTGGTACTTTGTGGTACCAATTAAGTTCATACAGCCATGTTGCCTCCAGCCTACGGCTTGGTGATATATCGATATACTCGATATATCGCGGGTTTGTCTCAGTGCGATATAAAAAGTGACTATATAGTGATATTCCAGTATACGTTCTCACGCAGTTGCTTATAGCTTTGGGTATTACACTGCATGTGTTTCACACTCTTTCTTGTCTCTCCTTCTCACAGACAAGCGCACCTTCTTGCATACGTCACATACTGTCGCGTCATACGCCCTCGCATACGAGGTAGCAGCACGGGTAACATTAGCTGTGATGCTAGCGGAGTGGTGCGAGTGGTAATACGAGAGAAAGAAGGTGCGTATCTGGTAACAAATGAAGGAAGAATTAATTCCCAAGAAAAACAGCGCGGGGCCCATCGTCTGGCGGTGGTTTGGCTTCAAACGGGAATATGTCGGACAAGTATGCAGCAAAAGCGTTTTCACAAAAAGTAGCACCTAGTGCTAATTTGTAGCATCATTTGAAAAGTCCCCCGCTAGAGAATGAAGAGTGCATTAAACTGCACGTCAACATCTCCGTTCGGTGCCATACCCTCAAAATGCCGAAGCAACCATTTCCAAATCGTATGAAAAAAATAGTCAACAGAATTTAACAACGTCCATAGTAACCTACCACATAGCAAAGGACACAGAATATCATTCCACTGCTATGCCGATGACACTCAACTCTACCTGAAAACAAACCTAACCCCCTCTGCAGCCCTGCCATCATCCACACTTATCAACTGCCTGGAGTAGATAAAGGCGTGGAAGAAACACAATTTTCTTCAACTAAACACCTCCAAAACTGAAGCCATTCTAGTCGGCACCCCACATCAGACTCAGTCGTACACCATCACAAGCATCACCTTCTCCGGCCACGACATTCACCTCTCATCCTCAGTCACTAATCTGAGTGTTAAAATGAACTCTTAGCTGACCTTTGAGGCTCAGATAAAACAACTGTGCAAGACCTCCTTCTACCCCCCCAGGAACATTGCGAAACTCCGCCCCTCACTCACTCTCTGATGCCGAGAGGCTTGTCCACGCCTTTGACTCCTCCAGGCTCTACTACTGCAACGCACTTCTTGTCGGGATCCCCAGCAAGAACATTCAGAAGCTGCAGTACATACAAAATAGTGCTGCGAGGATCCTGATGAGAGTGCGGAAACATGACCACATCACATAAACTCTCAAATCCCTTCACTGGCTTCCTGTTCCACTCAGGATTGAATTCATAATCTCCCTACTAATTCACCAGTGCCTCCATGGAAATGCCCCCATCTACCTAAAACAACTGCTCACCCTCCAATCCTCCACACGACCCCTCTGCTCCAAAAAGGCTAACCTCCTCCGACCTCCACAGTCAAAGCTAGGAACTATGGGAGACCGGGCTTTCTGCTCCGCTGCTCCCAGTCTGTGGAACGCTCTCCCTGAGCATTCCACGGCTTAAAAACCCATCTTTTTAAAAAAGCCTTTTTAAAGACAGTTCTAGTTATTGAGCTGTTTTTAGTTTTATATTTTGTTATCGTTTTATTATTATTACCACTTTTTTTACACTGTGGCACTTTGAGGTTGTTTGCTCAACGTAAAGTGCTTTTTTTACAAATACAATCTATTATTATTATTATTATATATCAATGCAGTACGAACAAGAATGTTTTAATGTAGACACAGAGAATTATCATACTGCTCTGATTATATGCATCAAGTTTTAATTTAATGCCAAGGAAAATATCGCGATATATATCGTGTACCGTGACATGGCCTAAAAATATTGAGATATTAATAAAAGGCCATATCGCCCGGTCTCACACTCACCAGTCGTACTCGCTTCAGCCTCTCTTCTAGTCGCTCCTCGGCCTCCCTTTCTCTGAGAACCATCTCCAGCTTCCTGATGAGGTCCGCTGCAAACCTCTCAGGCTCTACGTGGATGTCCTTTGGCATGCGATACGTGCGCTGCATGGCACAGGCAAAGACAGATTGCGTTAGCTGGGTGAAACTATTTGGGATACCAAACACGGCGTGTAGAACTCACAGGTATATGAGGTAGGGGCACACGTCCGTTAGCTTTGGCACTTTCATGCATCTCCTTGCGATGCTGCTTTCGATACCTGTAAGGAGGAATACCATCTCTGCGCACACAGGGAGGAAAATTCAACAATCATGGAGCGAGCAGAAAGTGATAAGTTGTTGAGAAATGTGAATGCTGACTTACACACTGCTGTCGGTCAGCGACAGTGTGTCGGCGTCGCTCGACATGCTCTGCTGCTCACTGTCGTTGGCACTGGTGGCGGGGGCGCGGGCGTAGCCCACGTTGGCGTAGTACGGGTTCACCGGCTCTCTCCAAGGTCTGAAAATGGATGATTCCGAGACAAAAAAAGTTTAGAGACCTTGACAACTCATGGAGATCAACCAGTTGGTGTCTTGCTGAACAAAATAATCGTAATGATTTTGCAGCCCACCTGTACTCCCTGCTGTCCTGCCGCCTCCTGCCAGTCGACGTCCTCTGCGGTACCGTCTTCATCAGCAGGCTTTGGGTCAGCCTTCCAGCCGGTGTGTCGCCACACTCCTCTTTCTCTTCCTCCGCTTCTATCGCACTGCCTCCACACCTAAAAGCAGACACAGGAGACTTGAGCACAGCATTGATACAATCTTCAGAGATTGGAGGTCAGAGGACGAAGTAACTCTTACCTCCACTCCTCGTCTTCGGTCAGGGTGGGTAAGCAGCCTGGGAGTGGCTTGGCAGGACCGGACGATGGGCTCTGGTCACTGGGGTTGAGCTTGGGGCTCTCCCCTCCTGACCGCGTGTATTCCAGGTACAGGTCTGACTTGAGGAACAGAGGGTAGGTGTTCTCCTCCATCATAGCCTGGATCTCCGTCTGGGCCTGTGACACACATCACAGTCTCGTCACGTAACTGCGGCCACGAGTGGACGCTAAATTTTGAGACTGAACAGATCTTGAGAAGTGTCATTTACTGTAATCAAGGCTGGGCGATTAAACAATATCAATATATATCGCGCCAAACACGTACTCAATATAGAGCCCAAAAAAAGTCTGCGGGCTATAGAGCGTTTTCCGTTCAGGCTCCAGTACTCTGGAATGCCCTCCCGGTAGCAGTTCGAGATGCTACCTCAGTAGAAGCATTTAAGTCTCACTTTAAAACTCATCTGTATACTCTAGCCTTTAAATAGACCTCCTTTTTAGACCAGCTGATCTGCCGCTTCTTTTCTTTCTCCTATGTCCCCCCCTCCCTTGTGGAGGGGGTCCGGTCCGATGACCATGGATGAAGTACTGGCTGTCCAGAGTCGAGACCCAGGATGGACCGCTCGTCGGGACCCAGGATGGACCGCTCGCCTGTATCGGTTGGGGACATCTCTACGCTGCTGATCCGCCTCCGCTTGAGATGGTCTCCTGTGGACGGGACTCTCGCTGCTGTCTTGGATCCGCTTGAACTGAACTCTCGAGGCCGTGTTGGAGCCACTATGGATTGAACTTTCACAGTATCATGTTAGACTCGCTCGACATCCATTGCTTTCGGTCCCCTAGAGGGGGCGGGGGTTGCCCACATCTGAGGTCCTCTCCAAGGTTTCTCATAGTCAGCATTGTCACTGGCGTCCCACTGGATGTGAATTCTCCCTGCCCACTGGGTGTGAGTTTTCCTTGCCCTTTTGTGGGATCTTCCGAGGATGTTGTAGTCGTAATGATTTGTGCAGTCCTTTGAGACATTTGTGATTTGGGGCTATATAAATAAACATTGATTGATTGATTGATGAATATCAAAAAATGTGTTCGATAAAACATTCAAAAAATGTTTTTCTTTTATGTTAGAAGAAACCATTGGTTTCAAAGGAAGGTTGGTTGCGGGTTTGTCTCTGTGCGATATACAAAATGACTATATCGTGATATTCCAGTATACGTTCTCACGCAGTTGCTTTTAGCTGCGGGCATTACACTACAGGGTTTTCCCACTCTTTCTTGTCTCTCCTTCTCACAGACACTTAAAACCAGTGCACCTTCTTACATGCGTCACGCTGGCAACGTTACACTCCCTCGCCGAGCAGAGAGATAGCTACATGGGTGACATTAGCCGTGATGCTAACGGTACGTTGCGAGTGGTAATACGAGAGAGAGAAGGTGCGAATCTGGTAACAAATGGAGGAATAATTAATCGTCTGGTGGTGGTTTGGCTTCAGGCGGGAATTTGTTGAACAATTATGCGGCAAAAGCGTTGCTACAAAAAGTAGCAGCACTGCTAATGTAGCATCATTTGAAAAGACACCCGCAAGAGAATGAAGAGTGCTTGAAACTGCATGTCAACATCTCCCTTCGGTGCCACACTTATGCAGCATCACAGCTAATGTTACCCATGTAGCTACCTCACAAAATGCCGAAGCAACAATTTCCAGATCAACACCGTATGAAAAAACTAATCAACAACAGAAGGAGATAACGTCCGCAAGAACCTACCGCATAGTGAAGGACATACACTATTTGATTTCCTATTATGCAGCTCATTTTTATTTGACAGTTTTTGAAATATCTTGTGTGACATCATGCAAAAAAGTGCACTTTATTTGTTTTTAACAATTGTAGTGGCATTCTGTACAACAAGTGCACTTTAATTTAGTGTTGTTTTGATATGTCATATTAGTGATATCATGCACAAAAGTGCACTAATAGCTTGTTTTAAAAGGTCTCTGACAATCTTGCACTTTATGTTTTGGAATTTACATGAATGTTTGTGCCACTGCTTAATAACTGTTTAATAAATACAGTTTTGCTAAATTGACTTAGTAGTGATTTCCCTCTCTGCATGAAAGTTTAAAATGAGCATATATAAATGCAGTATGAACAAGAATGTTTTAATGTAGACACATAGAATCATCATACTGGTGTGATAAGTATCAATTGTAAAATATTGTGATATATATTGTGTATCGTGACGTGGCCCAAAAATATTGAGATATTAGTAAAAGGCCATATCGCCCAGCCCTCGTTGCATGAACGAAGGCACTTGCTCTTTAGTAACCCAGCAACGCAGGAAGTGATCACTGAAAAGTGGGTGTGACACACTAACAGCCAATCAGGTAACTGTATCAACTAGTTTGGTTGCGCCATCTTGTTGTCTCGCGGTGGATTCTAGCATGGAGTGAGAAAAAAAACTAATGAGGAGTGCTGCAGAGAGCCAAAAAATAGGGGATAAAACAGGTGTTACCTCAACAGCTTGGCTGTTTTTGATTTGTTTTTTTAAGACTGTAGTCAGACCAACGTGGTCTGTAATTTAAGGCTGCAACGATAATTTGAAGAAAATATTTGCCGCTGACAATTATATTTGTCGACAATAGATGTGACGTCATCACTCTTGTTTTTAAGGGAAGAGGCTGGTCTGCGCCACCACTCTCAAAAACATTGCTAAAATGTAGTTTGACAATACTTCCTCCTATTCCTGTTAAAACATGAATACCTTACTCATTTTGCAAAGCGGACTTTGTTATTATGGCAATACATCTGTGATACGTAAACATTTAAAGCAAGTGAGGATACGTTCTCAACCTGAAGTTGTGTGAAAAGTAACTTTAACTTTCATTTTAGCCAAAGTCAGCCTGCTAAACTTTGTCTACATCAATTAAAGTAGTTTTTATGGCACCGTAAATGTTCAATGCCACAAAAAAGGCACAACAACTTATTTTATCTATTAAATGGACAACATTTTAAGAATTAATCAAATATAAAATTCAACACATTGAGTCTTTTAGAGTGCTAAAACTGCAAGAGTTAATCAATAGTCAATACACCAGTTTGCATCTTTTTAAACATCATCACAAAATGCTTTTCCTGTTGAGGAAGATAGATTTTGTGTTTTGTTTGTTTTCTTTGCTGTTATTTTAACTTTTTTTTTTTAAATACATAAACAAGGTAATATTTCTTTTTTTTTATTTTTTAGCATTTTGCCTTTTTCTTTATTTTAAATGGGAAACATTTTATTCCTCATTTAAATTTTAGTAAGCTTCAGTATAAATCTATGAATGAATCAGTCATCTTTGTTTTACATAAGCACATACCTAAAATTACTTGAGCTGCATTTAGAAGCCGATGGAAAAATGTAAGACATTAAAAGTGTGGATGCTTTATTATCCGATTAGTTGAATAATTGTTAAAAAAAAAGTGTTGAGTAATCGACTATCAAAACAACTGTTAAATTGCACCCCTAATCTGAGGGTTGCTGGTTCAATCCCCACCTTCTACCACCCTAATCACGTCTGTTGTGTCCTTGGGCAAGACACTTCACCCTTGCCCCTGATGGGCCCTGGTGAGCGCCCTGCATGACAGCTCCCGCCATCAGTGTGTGAATGGGTGAATGTGAAAATACTGTCAAAGCGCTTTGGGCTCCTTAAAAAGGGGTAGAAAAGTGCTATACAAGTACAACCCATTTACTGTAAGCAGGCATGTGATTTGACCACAATGAAAAAGACTGAAAAAATTTCCGGTGGTCTGTGGGACGAAGGCTCCCAACCAAATCCATTTGAAGAAAATATTTTTGTGTTTAAAGACATGAAAACATCATTAATAGAACATACATACCTCAACTATCCTAATGAATCACTGTATATGGTTCAGTCCCAACAGGATTTAGTCACTAATATTTACATATTGTGTTCATTTCACATCCACAGGTGTCACATTGAACAGTTTATTTACAGTATCACCGCATTACTTCAGTTCACTTCACACAATTACTTGCTCTGAGAGCCCTAATGTGAGCTTTCCTTGCAAATTTCTGAGCAGCCTGCATTTTCCTTTTGGTCTCTGCTTTTGTAGCTTGGTTTTTGGATTTCACTGCCAACTTCGGCCTCCAGTATTATATGCTAATTTATTTCAAATAAATTGTTAAGTGGAATCAATAATGCTACTCTTTGAATTTCTGTAATTTCATAATATATTTTCACGTGGCTTTTTATTTAAAAAAAAAAAAACATTTATATTTCACAAAGCAATAATTGGTTAATATTTAAAAACAAACATGCGTATTTCGCAAGCAAATATTTTTTAGCTTACCTCATTATTAACTACCCTGTCTGCAACTGATGTGGGTTGTTTGGGTGGATCTTTCCTCTCGATGTCTACGGCAGTTGTCGATGTAAACAAAGGATGAAGTCCGTAAAGTTTGCTCACTTTCGGTTGACCTCCAAAAGTACCAGCTAGTGAAAAGTTTTTTTTCCTTGCTTCAAGTTGTTTCATATGTTTTTGGCGTTTCGCATGTAGTTCCGAAGCCTTGAAACCTCGTGATCCATAGTCAATATTATCATGACACCACGTGCACAAAACTTTTCCGGAACGATCGATTTTCCGAATAAAATCGCTGAACAAAGTCGTAACTTCCTTCTTCCCGACAGTATCAGTGATTTCCCTTTCCATCCAGTCCCATCGGAACTTATTTTTGACATGTTTATCAATTTCTTTTACTCGTGAAGCGTCCTTTCTCTCGAGAACCGACATCGTTTACATTTGGAAAATGTCGGCAGTAACGTCGTCATTCATAACAGAGGTCCTGATTGGTCACAAGGAACATATGGACCAATCAACTACGGCGTAATATTATATTACGCCATAGTTGATTGGTCGACACTTTTTTTCCCCGCGAGATTAAAAAAGACGGAATTCCGACTTTAGGCGGAAAAATCACATGCCTGTGTAAATTATTCAAGATGCCACACCACCTTAGCCACGCTCACCCTTTAGAGCACAGCTGTAACTTCCTAGCACTAAACCTCTCCCCTCCAAAGGCGAAACCTAGTAACTCACTTCTAGCTGGTTTTGAGAAAACAAAGGAAAACCAATCTATCTCGATGCTGTCTTACAAAGATCTACAAAGTCATCAAACGTAAAGATGTTTTCTTGAGCTTTCATTTTCTTGGCGATTGAGCCATGGATTGCATCTGCTCTCATGAACGTGTGCCCTTTCTCCAGATATTTTATCACAATCTCGGGTGGGCCCCATTCTGCGTTTGCACATTGGGCAAGAGCCGTGTACAGCGTCCAGTTTTTATTTTGACCTCCACAGTTATCTGCCCAAAAGAGTATGCAAGGGGAAGAATCACGAACAATACATTTAATGAAGGTGCTTGCAACGTCCTGGGCCAATCTTCCAAATATCCCCTCGTGCCATAATATCACATAATCAGGTTGACCGTCGGCCCCCATTCGTGCAAATGTCTCATTAAAGACAATAAGGCGACTGACAAAGAAGCTCCGATTTGTCCCTTGAGATACTGGGTTTTTCTGTTGTATCTACGCGGTTATGTGGTAGTTGCTAGGTCCTGCCATGCGCGTAACAGCTTACTTACGGAACACATTACAATATCGCATACACTAATGTAAAGCATGTCACCTCGGAACTCCAAAATTATTATCAGCTCAGTTTTGACCAACATTGAGTTACTGGGTTTTGCCTTTGGACGGGAGACCTGCAGAAAACAGTTCTCGGGTTTCCTTAGGTTGACATTTTCCCACTTTGGACATTTATTTTGTTGCAAAGCATTCTTTACATATTCATTATTTTTGCACCTTCATTTTAAGAGGTTATTGTAAGTGTTCAATGTCATTTAACAATGTTATTTTCCATGGATGTGTCGACATTTCCTTTCTGCCTTGATAACTGAGGGGATTAAAATAAGAATTTGAAATTTGAAATTAAAAGACTTACATTTAATATATTTTTCTCCTAGTCCTTATTAGATAGGTCAGACAAATATCAATTGTTATCGATTTTGAACGTTATAAAACACTTACAGTGATACAGTTTTTGGCCATATCGCCCAGCCCTATATTGAGGCGGGGTTTTTACCCCCTTTTCTCATACAATGTTTGCAGAACATTTGGTGCTGATAGCACACAAAATGTCTTCCTCTGAAACAACACCTGATGTAGGAGAAAAGGAGTACTGGATTTGCTCACCCAAAACTACCCACAGTACAGGTAATCCTGCCTAATTAGAAAATTTAAAATAACATTCTGAGCTATTCTTTACGTATGATGTCCTAATTCCTCATTTCAGCCTGATTTTTATCAGTTCGATATTTATAGTGCATTTCTATTTACATTTGAATTTGATCCAAATAAGTAGTGTTTGGCAGAGACAATTTGTGTTTCCCAAGCTTTTATCTGTTAATGTATGTTGAAACATTTGGACTGCCATGAGTAGATTTGGTGCTACCGGTTAATTCTCAATGGTTATACGACTTTACGGGCGGTATAGCTCAGTTAGTAGAGGGGCCGTGCCTGTAACTTGAGGTTTGCAGGTTCGATCGCCGCTTCCGCCATCCTAGTCACTGCCGTTGTGTCCTTGGGCAGGACACTTTACCCACCTGCTCCCAGGGCCACCCACACTGGTTTAAATGTCAAAATTAGATATTGGGTTTCACTATGTAAAGCGCTTTGAGTCACTAGAGAAAAAGCGCTATATAAATATAATTCACCTCACTACTCTGATACTCTTATTTTAAAACCTTTTACTTCGGTACTCTCATATTCACTTATACTTTCCCCCACTAATGTTACAATTGGTAACTTTTGCCAATGCTTTGATATATAATTTAAGCATTAATGACTACTTATTTCGCTGACGATCTGATATCATAATAGGCGGAAATACAACTGTTTAGCATCTGACTGAGCTTCACATGAGCTTTAATGGCTGACCTCCGCAGTGTTCCGCAAATTACTTTTAAAAAGTAAATATTTTTTAGAGGTACTTCTTACGTTCCCCCCCAAAGGTAATTGAATTAGTAACTGAATAACTCTTCAATAAATGTAATTACTAGATAGAGTAATTAATGCATTACTTAAAAAAAAAATTTATATATACCTGGCATAATGCAGTTGAGACGTTCCATGACTGAACAGTGTGTGTGCTCCTTTAAAAAGGCGCTGCTGCAGCGCTCTCAGAAAGAGCAGTATTAGCTCAGCTGTGTTTGTTAGCTTAGCAGCAGCAATTTCTATGGCACTGACAGCAGCTCTGTTGAATCATTTCACTGTATTTTGTTAGCGCTGGTTAATAAAGAGATTAAATGTGCTTTGATGGCTGTAGTCTCCTTGTCCACTAACGGGGTATTGTGAAATTTCAAGCTCCTCAATTCAATCCTTGATTTGTTGTTCATTATTCTCTCGTAGTAGTAGTGTGTACGTACATACATGTGTGTTTGCTGTGTGATGTTGCCTCCTCCTATTGGATACCAAGACCATTTTAGTGAGGTGCTGGTTGTTGCGTTCATTAGTAAAAATATACTTTATTCATTGAACTTACTGTGCCTCTGACGCTGTCTTGTTGACATAAACCTCTTCGGTAATAGCGTTGTCACTTACATAAAATTAGTTAGATTACTCATTACTATTAAACGTAATGGCGTTTTTTTATAGCACTGATTATATACTATATATAGTACTGTATATTTGATGCCATTGTTTATGTGCATATTCATAGTGTGGTCCTGTGGGAAACACTGAAATATCTGTAGCAGATTTATAGCGTATCAAATTTTCTCTCTATTTGCAGGTATTCACATTTAAAAAAACAACAAAAAAAACAGGTCCAATTAACTTTTGAGCGGCGATGTTAAAAAAACATAACATGGAACCATAAGATGCATTGTTTGCCATAAAAAGGCCTAGAAATAGTCAACATTTGAATTAGATTAATCTACTAGATTGTAGAAAATTGGTAAAAAAGAAAGAAAAAAGGAACCACTCGTCGTAGACAACATTAGGCCTGACTGCAATCAGAAAGCACAGTTTATGTAAAAATGTATAAGCTATAAAAACCTCTAAATGATTATAGTTAAAAAAGCTGCATGACTCATGTTGAACAAAAAAGCAACCACAACAAAAAGTTGAGCTGTCTGCCAAAGAGTGTTATAAAACAATGCAAACGTTCTGCAGTCGAAAACCACATCAGTTCAAGCTGCATTCCTGCAGAGAATCTTGCTTTGATTTGCTCAACGTGACAGCTGGGATACGCCTTTAGTTGTATTATCGGGAAATGAACCACTCCATTTAAAAACAACACTCGAAAAAATACAAACCCCTGTCAAGCAAGACAGACCTGTAATCGGTTTGGAAACTTTTTCGCTAAACAGGCCTCAAATTTTTACTTTTTGATGTCAAG
>NC_084611.1:82744115-82779115 GCF_033978795.1 Nerophis ophidion
AGCGAATAGCTATTGACGCTATTCGGCCATGTCTGCCTTAGCATCGCCGGTAAAATGTGCAGACCAAACGATCGGAAGTTTCATATCTTGTGACACTGGATCAATTTAAATCGTCGATTGGTAAGTGTTTGTTTGGAATTAAATGTGGGTGGAGGGAAACGCTGGATGCAAATATAGTTTCAAATGTACATACAGCTAGCCTAAATAGCATGTTAGCATCGATTAGCTGGCAGTCATGTCTTGACCAAATATGTCTGATTAGCACATAAGTCAATAACATCAACAAAATTCACCTTTGTGATTTTGTTGGAAATGCATCTGCAGGTTATCCATACATCTCTGTGCCATGTCTGCCTTAGCATCGCCGGTAAAATGTTTAGACACTCCGGCACATTCAATGGGGGTCTGACGGCAGATTTCTTTGACTTTATCGTTGGAAATGCATCTGCTTTGAGTGTCGCAGGATATCCACACAATCTTGCCATCTCTGTAGTAGCATAGCTTTCGTCGGTAAAGTGTGCGGAACAAACGACTGACCATTTCGTCGGCTTTCCCCACATCCTCGTATTCTGAACAAATTTCGTCCAATTTCTTGCCACTTTCGCATCTTTGGGCCAGTGGTGCAACTTGAATCCCTCCCTGATCGTGTTGTTACACCCTCCGACAACACAAAGACGAGGCATGATGTCTCCAAGGTTCCAGAAAATAGTAGAAAAAACAGAAAATAACAGAGCTGAGAGGTGTTTGTAATGTGTTTGAAAAAATGGCGGCTTTATTACCAAGGTGACGTCACGTTCTGACGTCATCGCTCCGAGAGCCATAAATAGAAAGGCGTTTAAGTCGCCAAAATTCACCCATTTAGAGTTTGGAAATCGGTTAAAAAAAATATGTGGTCTTTTTTCTGCAACATCAAGGTATATATTGACGCTTATATAGGTCTGGTGATTATCTTCCTCTTTAAGGTGTGATACATGAAAATGCAGGTCATAATGGTCCACGTACACAATAACATTCTACTCCGAACTAGGATCATATCAAATCAATATTGCCCATGTACACATGGCTAATGAGATATTGAGTGCGCTACAATGTAAAAGTAAACGTACCTGCTCAAACATGGCGGGGTCCGGATGCGGCCTCCCCACGCAGTCTCGGATGAAGCTCTTGGTGGCCGGCTTGATCTGCCTGGAGACGATACCGCTTCCGTCCACAATGTACTTCCTGTAGATGGCCTTGGCCAGCTTGGCCCGCTTCTCCTGGCTGGTCTTACGGAACCCCGAGCAGGCGAACCAGAAGTCCAGGAGGTCCGCGCAGCCTTCCTGGCACAGGAAGTTTCGAAACAGCTGGATTCCCTCCTGGTCGTCCAGGAGCGAGTGAAGGGACTCGGCCCACTTCAGGTAAGGCGGAGTGGGCGAGGCCGAGCCCTCCGGTTCGTAGCCCAAGTCCAGGTCGGGGCGACGGGGGGTCGCCGAAGAGGAGGAAGGCGTGTAGCTTGAGGAATCCCCCATCTTGGCGGATAACGATGACAGGGGGAAGCCGAGTGTCTGGGATAGGCCGCCTGGACGGGTGACCGCCGACTGGACCGGGGGGTCCACGTCAGAGCCCTCCTCGCCAGGGACCGGCGGCCGTGGCGCATCCTCCGTGAAATGGGCTGGGCCGCTGAGAGAGGCCACCACCCCGCCTCCGCCACCCCTGAACCCAATCCCATGTAAGTCCCTGACAACGCTCATGTCTCTGGTTGCACACGGCAGAGGTCAGACGTCCTCCTGCAGCAATGATTCTGCAGACAAACAATTCTCCCTGTGATGGCAGACAAGAATAGAAGTCGGTGTCACAAAGGAAATAATGGAGGGACGCCGTCAGTCTATTATTGTGGTGTATTATTTGGACCGGCACACTGTGATAAACAGACTGGGAGAACATTAAGAAAATTATTTCAGAAATAAAAACAATGCCAAGCAATAAAGCAGTTTACAGTGACAGTTGCTTTTTATTAGCATTGACTCAAACTTGTGTTTAACAAACTGCTTGGATTTCAGGTCAACAGGCCAGCTTTCAAAAAAAGTAGAACAAGCTATTGAGGACTACATTTCACAAGGTAAGCAAACAAATGTTAATCACTTGCTAGCATGAGTTAGCTGTCGGCTTAAGCTAATCAGCTAGCTACTAGCCTTGCAGCAATGCCAAACATTGAAGTGAGACTCCCGTCGCTCTCTTTTTTTCTATTCCCTGTTTTGGAGTAACTTATTCTAACATTTCTATGACAGTTAACAAAAATGTATTTTCATGATGGCAACAGATTGTCACTGGGACAGGTATTTACATTACTTCTAAAGGGAAAATGTGATGCCAAATTCAAACAAACTGTATTTTATCCATTAAACGAAAAAACACAACAACAACAGTTTAACCAACAGTCGCTTACATTTTATGATCTGGCAAACTTTGTTCACACAGGCCATCACCTGGCTAAATGAAGAGCCCAAAGTAGTCGTTTATTCGGAGGCCCTATCCAGCTCCATTACAAATATGTCATTCATATGAAACTATTTTTGTTGAGGCTGGGCCATAAAACAATATCAATTTATATCACAACTGACACGTAATTGATATCAATAAAAACATGCGTTCAGCAAAACATTCGATCATTTTAATCTAGGTAGGTTGGTCTCTGGTAACCAAACAACGCAGGAAGTGATATTGAATCAGTGGGAGTGACACGCTAACAGCCAATCAGGTATCCACTATCAAGTTTTGTTGCACCATCTTATTGTCTCACAGTTGTGTTTGCATGGAGTGAGAAGTACAAATGAGTGCTGCAGAGAGTGAGTGAGTTGTCACATAGACAATACGGCAGTTTTTTTTTTTTTAGATTCTTTTTCAAACGGACCATAGTCTGACCAATGAGGTCTGTAAGTTATGCAAGGCACTCGTCCCCAGCAGGACTCGTAATACCACACACCATGTTAGCCGCACAACAGTAACTTCCTTTGATCTAAACCTGCAGAAAATAGTTCTCTCTTTGTTTATATGGTCACACTTTGCACTATTTTCATACACAAAGCATTTCTAACATATTCCTTATTTTTGCACCATCATTTTAAAGAGCTCATTGCTAAGTGTTTGATGTGATATTACAATTTTGTTTACGTTGAGTGTTTCCCATGCTTGTGTTGACATTTCCTTTCCTTTCTGCCTTGATAGCTGAGGGAAAAATAATCAGATGAAAGTTACATTTTAAATATATTTTTTTATATTTTATACATTTATATTCTTGTCTTTATTTTTGATAGTTTATGAAAAACTAATAATTAGCGCCATCGACCGATACGAAACAACTATACTGCGATACAGTTTTCAGCCATATCGCCAAGCCTTAACTTTTGTACTTTTTTAATCAAATGAGTATAATTTAATGCATGTTTTGTACTTAAATTCATGGGAAATGGTGTAAAATAACAAATTCAACATAATTCAAATATTAATTTGGAATCATTCCTGAGAAAACGCCGGGCTGTGTTTGAACGTAGTATAATTGCTTTACAAGACTAGCACCAATTTGAACAAAATATTTTAGGGGAAATTTGGCAGAAAATTGAATATGAAGTTCACCACTAATTGATTAACGTGGACCCCCACTTAAACAAGTTGAAAAACTTATATGTGTGTTACCATTTAGTGGTCAATTGTACAGAATATATACTGAACTGTGCAATCTACTAATAAAAGTTTCAATCAATCAATCGTGCATCAACCAAAAATCGGGGTAATAGATACAATTAATTGGGATTTAGATGTTTGTCATAAACTACCGCACTGTATTTCACAGATTATAGAGCGCATACCCACAAAATGCCGAAGCAACCATTTCCAGATCAACACCATATAAAAAATAGTCAACAACAGGAGATAACGTCGACAGTAACCTACCACATAGTGAAGGACATAAACCATTTGATTTCCTATTATGCAGCTCATTTTTATTTGACAGTTATTGAAATATCTTGGGTGACATCATGTACAAACGTGCACATTATTTGTTTTAAACTATTACAGTTGCGTTCTGTACAAAAAGTGCACTTTAATTTACTGTTGTTTTGATATGTCATCTCAGTGACATCATGCACAAAAGTGCACTAATAGCTTGTTTTAAAAAGTTTCTGACAATCTTGCACTTTGTTTTGAAAATGATATGAATGTTTGTGCCACTGCTTAATAACTGTTTAACAAATACAGAATGGTTACTTTACTTCATTGTGATTTCCCTCTCTGCATGAAAGTTTAAAATGAGCATATATTAATGCAGTTTGAACAATAATTTTTTAATGTAGACACATAGAATCATCATACTGCTGTGATTATATGCATCCATCCATTTCCTACCGCTTGTCCCTTTTGGGGTCGCTGGAGCCTATCTCAGCTGCATTCGGGTGGAATGCGGTGTACACCCTGGACAAGTCCCCACCTCATCGCAGGGCCAACACAGACAGACAACATTCACACTCACATTCACACACTAGGGCCAATTTAGTGTTGCCAATCAACCTATCCCCAGGTGCATATCTTTGGAGGTGGGAGGAAGACGGAGTACCCGGAAGGAACCCACGCATGCACGGGGAGAACAAGCAAACTCCACACAGAAAGACCGCGAGCCCGGGATTGAACCCAGGACTACTCAGGACATTCGTATTGTGAAGCCCATGCGCTAACCCCTGTTCCACCGTGCTGCCCTAATGGAGTCATTTTATATTATGCAGCTCATTTTTATTTGACAGTTTTTGAAATATCATGTGTGACATCATGCACAAAAGTGCACTTTGTCTTAAACTATTGTAGGGGTGTTCTGTACAAAAAGTGCACATTAATTTATTGTTGTTTTGATATGTCACCTTAGTGACATCATGCACAAAAATGCACTAATAGCTTGTTATAAAAATGTCTCTGACAATCTTGCGCTTTCTGTTTTGAAATGACATGAATGTTTGTGCCACTGCGTAATAACTGTTTAATAAATACGTAATTGATAAATTTACCTAATTGTGCATGAAAGTTTAAAATGAGCATATATTAATGCAGTATAAAGAATGTTTTAATGTAGACACATAGAATCATCATACTGCTGTGATTATATGCATCAAGTGTTCATTCAAGGCTAAGGCACGGTGGCACAGGGGTCAGTGCACGTGCCTCACAATACGAAGATACTGAGTAGTCCTGCGTTTAATCCCGGGCTTGGGATCCTTCTGTGTGGAGTTTGTATGTTCTCCCCATGACTGCGTGGGTTCCCCCACCGCGAAAAACATGCACCTGGGGATAGATTGATTGGCAATAGGGCTGGGCGATATGGCCTTTTTTTAATATCTCAATATTTTTAGGCCATATTACGATATACGGTATAAATCTCGATATTTTGACAAATTCACCCTTTTAGAGTTCCGAAATCGGTTAAAAAAACATATGTTTTTTTTCTGCAACATCAAGGTATAGATTGACGCCATCATAGGTCTGGTAATAATGTTCCCCTTTAATAAATCAGAAACTGATGACATAGCTTTTCCGACGCTAGAGCGGAAGAGACAAGATGGGCCATCAGCAGCTCTACTGGAGTCACCCCAGAAAGTTCGGTCAGGGATCTCGATCCTGCCAGGTTTGCTCGAACAGACATGGTCTGATCCGCAAATACGGACTGAACATGTGCCGCCAGTGCTTCAAACAGAACGGCAAGGACATCGGCTTCATCAGGCTGGATTAAACATCTTCTTGTGCAGCGACATCCTTCGCAGTCATCAAATGGCCAAATGTTATCGGGAAGGCCTGATTAACCATGTCTAATTCTGCACACTGAAAAATAATAAATGTTATTTTTCCGAAGGGAAAAAAAAAAAAGAAACTGATGACATAGTGCTGTAGGGCTTCACGGTGCCAGAGGGGTTAGTGCATGGGTGTCAAACTCTGGCCCGCCGTGTAATGTAATTTGGCCCTTGAGGCAATATCAATTTAGCATTAGAGCTTGCCCGCCGGTGTTATACAGCGTCAGTGCCGCTGTAACACCGCATTCACCGCTAATACTCATACTTGCCAACCCTCCTAATTTTCCCGGCAGACTCCCGAAGTTCAGTGCCCCTCCCGAAAATCTCCCGGGGCAACCATTCTCCCGAATTTCTACCGATTTCCACCTGGAAAACTATATTGGGGACGTGCATTTAAGGCACTGCCTTTAGCGTTCTATACAACCTGTCGTCACGTCTGCTTTTCCTCCATACTAACAGCGTGTCACATAATATTTGTGGCTTTTACACACACACACACACACACACACACACACACACACACACACACACACACACACACACACACACACACACACACGCACATGTGAATGCAAGGCATACTTGGTCAACAGTCATACAGGTCACACTGAGGGTGGCCGTATAAACAACTTTAGCACTGTTAAAAATATGCGCCATACTGTGAACCCACACCAAACAAGAATGACAAACACATTTCGGGTGAACATCCGCACCGTAACACAACAGAACAAATACCCAGAACCCCTTGCAGCACAAACTCTTCCGGGAAACTTCCAGCAAACTGACCAATAATTAACGTTTTATTCATGCATTTTCTATTGCTACTTCAAAACTTGAATGTTTGGTTCATTCATTATTGTTTTTTTATTTTCAAATTTATTATTAGCCTGTGGAAAAAATTTGATATTTACCTAGGAAGATTGCAAAATTTTATATGATATGCCATTGATATTTTTTAATTATTATTATTATTTGAAACTGGATTTTGCATGTCAGTAAAGTTATATAAGCCTTGCTTGTTCAATATTTAATGCAAAACTTGTTAGGGTTAATTTGTTCAACCTTGGCCCGCGGCTTTGTTCCGTTTAAAATTTTGGCCCACTCTGTATTTGAGTTTGACACCCCTGGGTTAGTGCGTCTGCCTCACATTACGAAGGTCCTGTAGTCCTGGGTTCAATCCCAGGCTCGGGATCTTTCTGTGTGGAGTTTGCATGTTCTCCATGTGAATGCGTGGATTCCCTCCGGGTACTCCGGCTTCCTCCCACTTCCAAAGAGACATGCACCTGGGGATAGGTTGATTGGCAACACTAAATTGGCCCTAGTGTGTGAATGTGAGTGTGAATGTTGTCTGTCTATCTGTGTTGGCCCTGCGATGAGATGGCGACTTGTCCAGGGTGTACACCGCCTTCCGCCTGATTGTAGCTGAGATCGGCGCCGGCACACCCACGACCCCAAAAGGGAATAAGCGGTAGAAATGGATGGATGGACATAGTGCTGTATTTTACTTCTTTATCTCTTTTTTTCCCCAAACAAAAACGCTTTGCTCTGATTAGAGCAGGGGTAGGGAACCTATGGCTCTAGAGACAGATGTGGGTCTTTTGATGACTGCATCTGGCTCTCGGATAAATCTGAGCTGACATTGCTTAACAGGATAAGTAATGAATAATTCCACTTGTAATCACAGTGTTAAAAACAACGTTCAAAATATAAAACTTTCTCACGCATTTTTATGTTCAAGAAGTTGCGTTAATGGTAAGAACTTATTTATTTATTATTGGTTAGTGTGGGGCTTGTCCTCCTGGGGGTTCTTCAGACCACCAAGAGCCTGTTTTAGGGTTACAATATTGTTTTATTTTATTTTTCTCTCAGTTGCTTGACAGCAATTGTCTTTTTCTTTTTCGTCCTCACTCGCGCTCTGGCTCCAGCCCCAACCCTGTCTCTTCTCCTGGCTGCTGCTTTTAACAGAGCGACAGGTGATTAGATAAAAAGGCCCAGGTGGGCCGTTTACGCACCTGTCGCTGATTTCAAGGCCGGTCCTGGCAACATCCCGCTTTGCTGCAGGCCCGCAGGCCACGCCCCCCCACGGTTAGCTTCAGAATAACAATGCTATTACCCTGCGATGAGGTGGCGACTTGTCCAGGGTGTACCCCGCCTTCCGTCCGATTGTAGCTGAGATAGGCGGCAGCGCCCCCTGCAACCCCGAAAGGGAATAAGCGGTAGAAAATGGATGGGATGGGGTGGATACAAGGAATAAGAGATCTATTATACTCTGGAAATGTTGGTTTTACTTAAAAATGCAAACGTTTAGTTGTGTTCAGTGTTAAAAAAAAAATATTATATGGCTCTTAGTGAAATACATTTTAAAATATTTGCCTTTTTGGCTCTCTCAGCCAAAAAGGTTCCCGACCCCTGGATTAGAGGGTACTTGAATTAAAAAAATGTTCACAGGGGGTACATCACTGGGAAAAAAGGTTGAGAACCGCTGGCCTAGCCCTACTTATCACATTGAATTTTCATTTCATTTATTTTTTTACTTTTTCTGAAATTGTAGAAAAGTCTGGGCCCTGCCTATGTTCTAAACTCGATTTTAAAAATGATTGTTTGCATTCTCCAGTAAACAAAATCGAACCATTGGTGGCAGTTGCTTACTTTTTATCTGCAGTCAAACTTTGTTCGACTATCGCCTTTCTGTTGAGTTCGGAGTTGGGAAGGTAGCGTGGAGAGGAGAAAAAAAAAGTGCCAGAAGAAGCCGGGGAGGAGAAAGGTCGTGCATCGGAGGCTTTTGCAAATGTTAATAGTTGTGTGTGTGCAAGCTAAGCTCGGCCGCCAGCCTAGGAAGGCTTTGAAGTGAGCATCTCATTCATGTGGGCCTGCAGAGGGAGGTGGGGGATGGGCAACTACACAAACTAACTCCACAACCACATAAAACGGCCCGAGCGTGCAAAGACACCTCCAAAAACACGGACGCACTCTCCCCCAAAAAAAGTACTTTCCACCGGCGTGGGGAGCTCCGGTGCTCCTTTGCCACTAACTAAACTTCCCCCTTAAAGAAACCAGAGCGGGTCGAGGTGAAAGAAAAAGAGGAAAGCGACAGAGGGCACGTTTTTCCACTCTCTTTAGCCTGTTAGCTTAGCTTAGCTTAGCGTTGCTAAACCAGCTAGCACAGTGTGTGCGTGTGTGTGTGTGTGTGTGTGTGCGTGTGTGTGCTTCTTTCCAAAAGTCCGCGTCCTACCGTCTCTGAGAGGCCGATCCCCGTGTTGCGCCGCATTGGGGACACAGGCGCCGAGTGTGTGCTCCGAGCGGCAGCATAGGGAAGGCTGGATCGGGTTGAAAACCGGGGAAAGGAGACGTCTTAACTCGCCATGGAGGCTCTCTGTCTGCACGGCAATAATACGCGTGCGTGACCGCGCACGTACGCGCACAACTGCAACGTATGGGAACGTTAGGGGGCGTATACATCTCCATGTTTTCATTTTTAAATAATACTATAAAAACTAGGGGTATGGGGGGGAAAAAACGAATCGAATACGTTGTGCGATTCAGAATCGATTCTCATTAAAAAAAAAAAAAGATTTTTTTTTTTTTTTTTTTTAATCAATCTAACAAACCACTACTCAGCAATACCATAACAATGCAATCCAATTCCAAAACCAAACCTGACCCAGCAACACTCAGAACTGCAATAAACAGAGCAATTGAGAGGAGACACAAACACGACACAGAGCAAACCAAAAGTAGTGAAACAAAAATGAATATTATCAACAACAGTATCAATATTAGTTATAATTTCAGCATAGCAGTGATTAAAAATCCCTCATTGACATTATCATTAGACATTTATAAAAATAATAAAAAAGAACAATAGTGTCACAGTGGCTGACACTTGCATCGCATCTCATAAGCTTGACAACACACTGTCCAATGTTTTCACAAAGATAAAATAAGTCATATTTTTGGTTCGTTTAATAGTTAAAACAAATTTACCTTATTGCAATCAGTTGATAAAACATTGTCCTTTACAATTATAAAACCTTTTTTTTTTTTTAAATCTACTACTCTGCTTGCATGTCAGCAGACTGGGGTAGATCCTGCTGAAATCCTATGTATTTAATGAATACAGAATTGTTTTGAATCGGAAAAATATCGTTTTTGAATCCAGAATCGAATCGAAAAAATCGATATATTATCGAATCGTGACCCCAAGAATCGATATTGAATCGAATCGTGGGACACCCAAAGATTCACAGCCCTAATACATACTAATAGTAAGTTAAATACATTTTTTATAAATATTTAGTCTCGATTAATATACTTTATATAATAAATATTTTCAATTTGATGAAAAAGTTATAGGCCTACTAAAATGAGTTTTTTTCTTATTTAAACGGGAATGGCAGGTCCATTCTATGTGTCATACTTGATCATTTAGCGATATTGCCATATTTTTGCTGAAAGGATTTAGTAGAGAACATCCACGATAAAGTTCGCAACTTTTGGTCGCTAATAGAAAAGCCCTGCCTGTCCCGGAAGTATGTGCGCGTGACGTCACGAGTTTGTTTTTTTTAATCAATCAAACAAACCACTACACAGCAATACCATAACAATGCAATCCAATTCCAAAACCAAACCTGACCCAGCAACACTCAGAACCGCAATAAACAGAGCAATTGAGAGGAGACACAAACACGACACAGAACAAAACAAAAGTAGTGAAACAAAAATGAATATTATCGACAACAGTATCAATATTAGTTATAATTTCAACATAGCAGTGATTAAAAATCCCTCATTGACTTTATCATTAGACATTTATAAAAATAAATAAAAAAAGAACAATGGTGTCACAGTGGCTTACACTTGCATCGCATCTCATAAGCTTGACAACACACTGTGTCCAATGTTTTCACAAAGATAAAATAAGTCATATTTTTGGTTCGTTTAATAGTTAAAACAAATGTACCTTATTGCAATCAGTTGATAAAACATTGTCCTTTACAATTATAAAAGCTTTTTTTTTTTTTTTTAAATATACTACTCTGCTTGCATGTTAGCAGACTGGGGTAGATCCTGCTGAAATCCTATGTATTGAATGAATACAGAATCGTTTTGAATCGGAAAAATATCGTTTTTGAATCGAGAATCGAATTGAATCGAAAAAACCAATGTATTATCGAATCGTGACCCCAAGAATCGATATTGAACCGAATCGTGGGACACCCAAAGATTCACAGCCCTAATAAATACTAATAGTAAGTTAAATACATTTTTTATAAATATTTAGTCTCGATTAATATACTTTATATTATAAATATTTTCAATTTGATGAAAAAGTTAAAAGCCTACTGGAATGAGATTTTTTCTTATTTAAACGGGAATGGCAGGTCCATTCTATGTGTCATTCTTGATCATTTAGCGATATTGCCATATTTTTGCTGAAAGGATTTAGTAGAGAACATCCAAGGTAAAGTTCGCAACTTTTGGTCGCTAATAGAAAAGCCCTGCCTGTCCCGGAACTATGTGCACGTGATGTCACGAGTTTGTTTTTTTTAATCAATCCAACAAACCACTACACAGCAATACCATAACAATGCAATCCAATTCCAAAACCAAACCTGACCCAGCAACACTCAGAACGGCAATAAACAGAGCAATTGAGAGGAGATACAAACATGACACAGAACAAACCAAAAGTAGTGAAACAAAAATGAATATTATCAACAACAGTATCAATATTAGTTATAATTTCAGCATAGCAGTGATTAAAAATCCCTCATTGACATTATCATTAGACATTTATAGAAATAAATAAAAAAAGAACAATGGCGTCACAGTGGCTTACACTTGCATCGCATCTCATAAGCTTGACAACACACAGTGTCCAATGTTTTCACAAAGATAAAATAAGTCATATTTTTGGTTCGTATAATAGTTAAAACAAATTTACCTTATTGCAATCAGTTGATAAAACATTGTCCTTTACAATTATAAAAGCTTTTTTTTTTTTTTTTTAAATCTACTACTCTGCTTGCATGTTAGCAGACTGGGGTAGATCCTGCATAAATATTATGTATTGAATGAATACAGAATCGTTTTGAATCGGAAAAATATCGTTTTTGAATCGAGAATCGAATTGAATCGAAAAAAACAATGTATTATCGAATCGTGACCCCATGAATCGATATTGAATCGAATCGTGGGACACCCAAAGATTCACAGCCCTAATAAATGCTAATAGTAAGTTAAATACATTTTTTATAAATATTTAGTCTCGATTAATATACTTTATATAATAAATATTTTCAATTTGATGAAAAAGTTAAAAGCCTACTGAAATGAGATTTTCTTATTCAAACGGGAATAGCAGGTCCATTCTATGTGTCATTCTTGATCATTTAGCGATATTGCCATATTTTTGCTGAAAGGATTTAGTAGAGAACATCCACGATAAAGTTCGGAAGAATGTGCACGTGACGTCACGAGTTTGTTTTTTTTAATCAATCCAACAAACCACTACACAGCAATACCATAACAATGCAATCCAATTCCAAAACCAAACCTGACCCAGCAACACTCAGAACTGCAATAAACAGAGCAATTGAGAAGAGACACAAACATGACACAGAAGAAACCAAAAGTAATCAAACAAAAATGAATATTATCAACAACAGTATCAATATTAGTTATAATTTCAGCATAGCGGTGATTAAAAACCCCTCATTGACATTATTTTTAGACATTTATACAAATAAAAAAAAGAACAATAGTGTCACAGTGGCTTACACTTGCATCGCATCTCATATCATGCCCTAATACCCTACTGTGCAATACTACCCTTTGAGTGCAATACGTCCGACACTGATTGCTATTTATTACTTCGGGACTCTTGTCTTGTTCTGTATATTGTTCAGTATTTTGTATTTCTATAGTGTTTTGTATATTGTACATGATTGCTTATTATTTTTATTGGATAGTAGTCTGTTTATTTCAATTGTAAGTTTTTTTCCCTTTATACCTCTTGTGTTATTTATTTCACCCTATATTTGTTCCTACTACCGCACCTTAAGTTGGAGTCCTTAATCTCGTTATATGCAAATATAATGACAATAAAGTATATTCTATTCTTCTATTCTTTATTCTATAAGCTTGACAACACACTGTGTCCAATGTTTTCACAAAGATAAAATAAGACATATTTTTGGTTCGTTTAATAGTTAAAACAAATCTTCTACTCTGCTTGCATGTCAGCAGACTGGGGTGGATCCTGCTCAAATCCTATGTATTTAATGAATACAGAATTGTTTTGAATCGGAAAAATATCGTTTTTGAATCCAGAATCGAATCGAAAAAATCAGTATATTATCGAATCGTGACCCCAAGAATCGATATTGAATCGAATCGTGGGACACCCAAAGATTCACAGCCCTAATAAATACTAATAGTAAGTTAAATAAATTTTTTATAAATATTTAGTCTCGATTAATATAATTTATATAATAAATATTTTCAATTTGATGAAAAAGTTATAGGCCTACTAAAATGAGATTTTCTTATTTAAACGGGGATAGCAGGTCCATTCTATGTGTCATACTTGATCATTTCGCAATATTGCCATATTTTTGCTGAAAGGATTTAGTAGAGAACATCGACGATAAAGTTCGCAACTTTTGGTCGCTATTAGAAAAGCCCTACCTTTACCGGAAGTATGTGCGCGTGACGTCACGGGTTGCAGGGCTCCACACATATTCACATTGTTTATAATGGGAGCCTCCAGCAGTAAGAGCAATTCGGATCGAGAAAGCGACAATTTCCCCATTAATTTGAGCGAGGATGAAAGATTTATGAATTAGGATACTGATAGTGAAGGACTAGAAAAAAAAAGCGACAGCTCCGGACGGCGGCAGTGTGAGCGTTTCAGATTTAATTAGACACATTTACTAGGATAATTCTGGAAGATCCCTTATCTGCTTATTGTTTTAATAGTGTTTTAATGAGATTTTAAAGATTGTAAAGACATACCTCGAGGTCGGATGGCTGCGGTGAACACGCAGTGTCTCAGAAAGAAGCTGAGGAGCTAAGCTCACAGCTGCCTTTTTTGACAGCTGCTGAAGGACAACGAATAATCCACTGATGTCTCCGGTAAGATCTATATCACAATTACCCCATCCAAAATCAGGCTGGTTGACGTAGAGAAACATGTTCGCTTGACTGCTCTGTGTTAAAGCTTCACAACAAACAAAGAAACACCGGCTGTGTCTCGGTGCTAAAGACAGCTGTAATCCACCGCTTTCCCCCAACAGCATTGTTCTTTATAGTCTCCATTATTAAATGAACAAATTGCAAAAAATTCAGCAACACAGATGTCCAAATTACTGTGTAATTATGCGGTTAAAGCAGACGACTTTTAGCCGCGAGTGGTGCAACGCTAATATTTCAGGTCCGTGACGTCACGCGTACGCGTCATCATTTCGCGACGTTTTCAACAAGAAACTCGCGGGAAATTTAAAATTGTAATTTAGTTTAATATCAACATTGCAACACATGCCAATACGGCCGGTTTAATTTACTAAATTACAGTTTTAAATTTCCCGCGGAGTTTCTGGTTGAAAACGTCGCAAAATGATGAGGCGTATGATGACGCGTGCGCGTGACGTCTCGTGTTGGAGGGGACATATTAGCCAGCACCACTTGCGGCTAAAAATCGTCTCTTTTCATCGCATAATTACACAGTATTCTGGACAACTGTGTTGCTGAATCTTTTGCAATTTGTTCAATTAATAATGGAGAAGTCAAAGTATAAAGATGGAGGTGGGAAGCTTTAGCCTTTAGTCACACAAACACACAGTGTTTCCTTGTTTAAAATTCCCAGAGCTGAAGCTTTACTATGGATCAGAGCGGTCAAGCGAACTTGGTTCCCGACCACTTGTCAACCGGCAGGTTTTGGTGAGAAAATTGTGGTAAAAAGTCGCCTTTTACCGGAGATCTGCGGAGCTTGCGCCGTCCATGCAGCTGCCGTGACTTCCCTCAGACACTGGCGTCAACACACCCGTGGACACACCCCTCCGACTATCAGGTACTATTCAACTCACTAAAACACTAGCAACACAATGAAATATAAGGGATTTCCCAGAATTATCTTAGTAAATGTGTCTAAAAACATCTAAATCGCTCCCAATGCAATCGCCTTTTTTTTTTTACTTTATTTTTTTTTTTTTTTTTTTCATTCTTCCTCGCTCAAATTAATGGAGAAATTGTCGTTTTCTTGGTCCAAATAGCTCTTGCTGCTGGAGGCTCCCATTATAAACAATGTAAGGATGTGAGGGGCCCTCACACCGGTGATGTCATCGTCTGCGACTTCCAGTAAAGGCAAGGCTTTTTTATTAGCGACCAAAAGTTGCAAACTGTATCGTCGATGTTCTCTACTAAATCCTTTCAGCAAAAATATGGCAATATTGCGAAATGATCAAGTATGACACATAGAATGGACCTGCAATCCCCGTTTGAATAAGAACATCTCATTTCAGTAGGCCTTTAAGGCCTATTAAAATGAGATTTTCTTGGGATGCAACTCAGTATTCTTCTTCCTCCAAACACGATGAGTTGAGTTTATACCAAAATGGATACATGGATGATACAGCAGAGAATTGGGAGAATGTCATGTGGTCAGATGAAACCAAAATTGAACTTTTTGGTATAAACTCAACTTGTCGTGTTTGGAGGAAGAAGAATACTGAGTTGCATCCCAAGAACACCATAACTACTGTGAAGCATGGAGGTGGAAACATCATGCTTTGGGGCTGTTTTTCTGCTAAGGGGACAGGACGATTGATCCGTGTTAAGGAAAGAATGAATGGGGCCATGTATCGTGAGATTTTGAGCCAAAACCTCCTTCCATCAGTGAGAGCTTTGAATGGTTGACCAAATACTTATTTTCCACCATAATGTACAAATAAATTCTTTAAAATTCCTGCAATGTGAATTCCTGGATTTTTTTTCACATTCTGTCTCTCAAAGTTGAAGTGTACCTATGATGAAAATTACATCATTTTAAGTGGGAGAACTTGCACAATCGGTGGCTGACTAAATACTTTTTTGCCCCACTGTATATATATAATCCGTTCATAAATGAGTATATCCGTTCTTCCACCGTGTTCAATGGAGAAGTCTGATCTACCAAATTTGCAGGCAGCATACCCCTTCCCCTTCGAGCTGTCCTGGATGAACTGAAATTATTTTTTTCCAATCATTTCGGAACTTGCAAGCGTACTTCTTTTTACTCTTCGTCGCCATGTCTCTTCTTTGTTCTTGTGCTTCGTCTCTGTTATGTTTTTGGACATTGATACTTGCCGTGGTTTTGAAGCAATGCATGATGGGAATCCGGATGTTGTGTGTCAGTGTATTAACGTGCCGGCTGGAATAAACAGACGCTGAGAAATAGCTCCGTGCCTGCCTACTTTATGGGTTATAGATAGACCTATGGATAACGGAGACATATATAATAGTCTCCTTTTCAGGTGAGACAGGACGCTAAAGGCAGTGTCTTTAAGGCACGCCCCCAATATTGTTGTCCGGGTGGAAATCAGGAGAAATTCGGGAGAATGGTTGCTCCCGGAGATTTTTGGGAGGGGCACTGAAATTCGGGAGTCTCCCGGGAAAATCGGGAGGGTTGGGTACCATGATGGTGAGTGCCAAGCAGGGAGGTAATTGGTCCTATTTGTATAGTCTTTGGTATGACTCGGCCGGGGTTTGAACTCATGATTTACCGATCTCAGGGTGGAGACTATAACGACAAGGCCACTGAGTTGGCGTAACCATGTATCAATAATGTATCCAACTACAATTTAAACAATTGTAACATAGTTAAAACATAATTTTCAAAACAGGAAGGTTTTTTTTCTTTTCTCAATCCTACTATTATAAATGTACAGCACGATTTATGGATCATTTAAGCAGTAAAAAAAAAAATAGTAACACGTTCTATCAGTAAGTTTGATCATCATTTGGAGTAAAATGTGAAATTATGGAAAATAGAAATACATCTAAACTAAATTCAATGTAATTTTACCGTTTTATTGGTTGAAAACATGAATATGTTCATCCTTGAATAAAAAGACGTTAAAAAAGGCATTCTTGAATGGTTGGTAAGATTTGAATACATTTTAAACAAATACTAATTTATCAATATTAAAATGTATGAAATTCACATTTTTTATTAATTAAAATTCAATAATTCTAAAATAGTTTAAGCATCATTTTCCAAAAAGGAAGTTTTGAACATTGTTTTATTATTAATGTACAGTTTTATATCAAAATGAATCTACACTAAAGTGAATGTAACTTTTCCATTTTTATTGGTATGACATTTATATGTACGTTTGACACCCCTGATCTAAACTAAATTGTATGTCAATTTACCATTTTATTGGTATGAATACGTTAATATGCAAATCATTGAATAAAAATATGTTAAAAAAAATATTTTAGAATGGTTGGTAAGATTTGAATACATTTTAAACAAATACTAATGTATCAATATTCAAATGTATAAGATGCACATTTTTTATTAATTCAAATTAAATAATTCTAAGACAGTTTAAGCCTCATTTTTTTAAATTAATGTTACAGTTTGTACATCAAAATAAATCTACACCATAATGAATGTAATTTTACGATTTGTATTGGTATGACAACATTTATATGTAAATCCTTGAATATAAATGTTTGAAAAAATGCATTTTGAAGGGTTAGTCAAATTTTAAATACATTTAAAAAAAATACTTTTTAAAATCATTATTAAAATGTATAACACTAATATGCCATCCATCCATCTTCTACCACTTATTCCCTTTGGGGTCGCGGGGGACGCTGGTGCCTATCCCAGCTACAATCGGGCGGAAGGCGGGTACACCCTGGACAAGTCGCTACCTCATTGCAGACTAATATGTTTAAAAATAAATTAACAAATAATTCATTAAATCTTTCTGACATAGTTTAAAATAAATTATACAAACAGGAAGTTTTTTAATTATTTTATATGTATTAATTTACAGTTCGTGGATCAATTGAGCAGTAAATGAATAATAATAACAACAATATTAATATAACAGTAATAATAACAGATTGTATCAATAGGTTTGAATAACATTTGTAGTAAAATGTCAGATAGAAAATAAAAATTAAATTCAGTGTAATTTTAACATTTTTTTGGGTCGGAAAACATTAAAATGTAAATCCTGGAAAATAAATAAGTTTAAAAAAATATATTTTTGAAAGATTGGTAAGATTTGAAAACATTTCAAACACATACTAATTTATCAATATTAAAATGTATGAAATTCCCATTTTTTATTAATTGAAATTAAATATTTCATTAAATAATTCTAAAATAGTTTTTGAATCTATTTGAACATATTATTAATGTACAGTTTGTAGATCAAAATAAATCTACACTAAATTGGATGTAATTTCACCATTTTTATTTGTATGAAAACATATGTTTGGAAACAAATGCATTTTGAATGTTTAGTAAAATTTTAATACATTTTAAACAAATATTTTTTTCCATCATCACTAAATGTATAGAATTCATATGTTTCAATTTATTTAAAATTAAAAAAACAAATAATTCATTAAATCCTTCTGACGAAGTTTAAAGTTACAGGAAACGTTTTAATATTTGATCATTATTACATTTTGTGGATCAATTGAGCAGTAAATAAATAATACTAACAACAAAAATATTAATAATAAAACAATTCTATCAGTAGGACTGAATTACGTTTGTAGTAAAAGGTACACTTCTGTAAGATAGAAAATAAAAACTAAATTCAAAGTAATTTCTAACCTTTTTATTGGTCAGAAAACATTAATATGTAATTCCTTGAATAGAAATACGTTTAAAAATTGCATTTTTAAATGGTTGGTAAGATTTAATACTTTTAAAACAAACAAATACGTATTTATCATTATTTAACCGTATAAAATTATTATTTTAAAATGTAATTCAACTATCTAATCATTTAAATAATTCCAACAATGTTTGAACATCATTTTCAAAATAATAATTAATAATGAGATTTTACAATAAATTAGTTGTTTTAATTAAGTGTTTCATTTAAATTTACTAATACGAGTGAGGAAAAGTCGCTGTCACATAAAAATCTTATGCAATCAAAACCTAAAATGATGTATAATCACGAGGGGAACTGTGTTTATTTAAAAAAGAATACAAATGTTTTTGTCTTTGTGTTGCATTTCTATGTTTACGTAGCAAAGTTACGCCCTAATGGCGCCCCTGTTGGTGGATGCTGGTTATTACACAGTTGACAGCTTGATAATGATGTGAAAATGTTAATAATGTTAAATGAGTACTTCTCACCAATCTGCTAGTACTTTTTGGACGTGTACAAAGAAAGGATTGGTAACAGGGACTAAATGCGTGCCGGCTGAGCGAAGGAAAAAATACATTCTAATCAAAATAAATCCAGCAAGATAATAGTCCTACCTCAGGTGTCTAACCTGCAGTCAAGTGGTTCGCATGTCCACTTCACCAGCAGCAGCGCCCGAGCGTCCCGCCTGTCGCCCTCCTCATCCAGCCGGCTGTCAGTCAATCGGGAGCACCCAGCCTTCACCGGTAAGCAAAAAAAAAAAAGAGAGAGGGAGAGAGAGAGAGAGAAAGTGTGTGTGTGTGGAAAGGAGAGCGAGTGTGAGATTAGAATTAAATGCATGCTACCTGCTTTGCAGATCCTCTATTCATTGTGCTGGTTGAAACTTATTTATTTGAATTACGTTTCTCACGGAAATGATACGAATCAAAATCATCCGTTTCGAAGTCAAACAATGGCCTTCAAAAAAACCTTCGTTAATTGTACAAAAGGTGCCCGATCTCTCGCTGAGGCTTTTCATGACGTCTTGAATGAAAAATAGTTCCTAGTCTATAAAATTCGCTACACCTCGCTGATACCGAAGTACCGTATTTTTCGGACTATAAGTCGCAGTTTTTTTCATAGTTTGGCCAGGGGTGCAACTTATACTCAGGAACCACTTATATGTGAAATTTTTAACACATTACCGTAAAATATCAAATAATATTATTTAGCTCATTCACGTATGAGACTAGATGTATAAGATTTCATGGGATTTAGCGATTAGGAGTGACAGATTGTTTGGTAAACGTATAGCATGTTCTATATGTTATAGTTATTTGAATGACTCTTACCATAATATGTTAGGTTAACATACCAGGCACCTTCTCAGTTGGTTATTTATGCGTCATATAACGTACACTTATTCAACCTGTTGTTCACCATTCTTTATTTATTTTAAATTGCCTTTCAAATGTCTCTTCTTGGTGTTGGGTTTTATCAAATAAATTTACCCCAAAAATGCGACTTATACTCCAGTGCGACTTATATGTTTTTTTCCTTCTTTATTATGCATTTTCAGCAGGTGCGACTTATACTCCAAAAATACAGTACAAGTCAAACTACCTCCATATCGTAAATGACCGCCATAACCACAACACCGGAGGGAGCTCCACAAACCACGTTAAACCCAGATTAATTCTCCTTCTATGCCACATCAATATGGAATGCACTCCCAACAGGTGTAAAAGAAAGTGCATCTCTATCCTCCTTCAAAAGCGCACTAAAGGAACACCTCCAGGCAACTACAACCCTAAACTAACACCTTCCCCCTTCCACATCCCACCTCCCCGGATTGTAAATAATCAAATGTAAATAATCAAATGTATGTGCTGGTTCTTATGCTTTCTGAGCTCACTATGTTCCCTGCTCGCTGTACATATCCTACCAAGTCAGAGCTACACTATTTCAATGTCCATTTCTCAGATGATATTATTGTTGACTGAAGTGCTAATATCAACCAAACCTAACCCCCTCCACAATGCACCCCCCGGATTGTAAATAATGTAAATAATTCAATGTATATGCTCTGATGATTAACTTGTGTGATGACTGTATTATGCTGATAGAATATATTTGTACCATGAAATGATTAACGTGGACCCCGACTTAAACAAGTTGAAAAAAATGATTGGGGTGTTACCATTTAGTGGTCAATTGTACGGAATATGTACTGTACTGTGCAATCTACTAATAAAAGTTTCAATTGATCACTCAATCAATCAATCAATTCTTCCCCATGGACGTCGTAGCAGCTCTGACTTTGCAAGATGAGCGCTCCATATGCATTTGATAAGCATCTTTAAAATAATTATATGGCCAACTGTTTGTCAGTTAGTTAACAAGCTGTTTTTCTTGCTAACCTAGCATAATGTCGCTAATGAAGTGCGAGTGATAGTGTCAGCACTTACGCATCATATGGCTATAATGTTGTCTGTCTATCTGTGTTGGTCCTGCGATGAGGTGGCGACTTGTCCAGAGCGTACCCCACCTTCCGCCCGAATGCAGCTGAAATAGGCTCCAGCAACCACTGCGACCCCGAAAGGGACAATCCATCCATCCACAAATGGATGGATGGATGGCTATGCTAGTGTTGCTCATTTTTGTGGGCTCTTTTTTCTTAATGTTACGTACTTTTATGTGATGTATGGCATTTTGTGTGTTATTATTATCATTGCTTCTCCAATGTGAGTATAATGTAAACTAGGTGTGTGGGAAAAAATTGATTCGAATACGAATCGAATCGTTTATGTTGTGCGATTCAGATTTGATTCTCATTTTTTTTTAAATCAATCCAACAAACCACTACACAACGATACCATAACAATTCAATCCAATTCCAAAACCAAACCTGACCCAGCAACACTCAGAACTGCAATAAACAGAGCAATGGAGAGGAGACAAAAACAGCACAGAACAAACCAAAAGTAATGAAACAAAAATGAATATTATCAACAACAGTATCAATATTAATTATAATTTCAGCATAGCAGTGATTAAAAATCCCTCACTGACATTATCATTAGACATTTATAAAAATAATAAAAAAGAACAATAGTGTCACAGTGGCTTACACTTGCATCGCATCTCATAAGCTTGACAACACACTGTGTCCAATGTTTTCACAAAGATAAACTAAGTCATATTTTTGGTTCGTTTAATAGTTAAAACTAATTTACATTATTGCAATCAGTTGATAAAACATTGTCCTTTACAATTATAAAAGCTTTTTTTTTTTTTAAATCTACTACTCTGCTAGCATGTCAGCAGACTGGGGTAGATCCTGCTGAAATCCTATGTATTGAAGGATTACAGAATTGTTTTGAATCGGAAAAATATCATTTTTAATTCGAGAATCGCGTTGAATCGAAAAAAATCAATATATAATCAAATCGCGACCCCAAGAATCGATATTGAATCAAATCGTGGGCAACCCAAAGATTCGCAGCCCAGTACCCCGCCTTCCGCCCGGACGCAGCTGAGATAGGCTCCAGCGGCCCCTCGCGACCCCAAAAAAATGGACAAGCGGTATGAATGGATAGCAATGCCAGTGTTGCTAATGTATGTGTGCTCCAGTCCTACTCCTCAATGTTATGTTGTTGTATGTGATATAAGGCATTTATTATATTATTGGTATAATTGCTGTTTAAATGTGAGTATGATGTTAGCTTGTAGCTTACGTAGGCATCACATAGCTATGCTAGTGTGGCTAACATTTGTGTGTTCCTGTCCAACTCTTTAATGTTCTGTTGTTGTATGTGATATATGGCCTCTATGACGTCCAGAAGAGTTACTGTGTGAAAGTGCACAATAGCGCACAATAACACACACACGTTCCACTCATTAGCATTAAAGCTACACACACATGTGTTCCTAGTAGTTCCCACTTTTAAATAACACCTTTCCAATACACTGTAGTGGCACCTCTGGGACTTATTTAAAATGGATAAAAAAAACACTATAATATGGAACCATGAAAATACCAAATCTCTCACCATGCCTCCCTGTTGGTAAGTGGAGGAGGCGGAGTGCGGTGGTGGCTCAGGTGAGGTCCACGGACCAGTCCGAGTCCTGGTCCAGTCCTGGACCGGCGGCTTCTCCATCTGGTCCAAGCATAGCCTAGAATATGGAAACCAACATTGTATTAGGTTACTCATCAGGCATATGAATATTTCCATTTACATGTTACGCATAATGATGGCAGAGGTTACACAAACACACACACACACAAGCACAGACTGCAACAGGCTGTTGCTGGTGTTGTTATTGTTTGCTGCAGTTGCCCCTGGAGACAAAGAGGAGAGAGGGAAGAGAAGACAAAGGCAGAATACTGAGGAGGGTGAACTTGACCTTTATGATGTCTTGGTGAGGAAGGGTTGAGGGCATGTTGCTACTTATGAATCTATAATGAGCCTCCTCCGCGTGTGTGTGTGTGTGTGTGTGTGTGTGTACGTGTGTTCTGTAGATGTCTGAGCTCTGAGCTGAAGAAAGGTCATCGCACGAGGGGGCATGAACACACCTGGCAACCATCCATACATCCATATATACATACAATGAAGTGGAACCTCCCATTTGAATGGCCATGGTGTTGCAACGCCACTTTGCCTCTTTTTCTTTTATTGCGGCACAAGGGGAGGTGACAACTAGGTCACTTGGCTTCTTTTTACACCTGTATGACGGGTAGGAATGTTAAAATGTGTCACGCCTATGGTTCATGTTTTGTTTTGGTCATGCTAGGTTTACTTTTTTGGACATTTTAGTTCTGTTTTGCATTTCCTTGTTCGTCTTACCATGCCAACTGATTTAGTTTTCTGTCATGTCTGATCATGAGTTTTGTATGGCCATATTACCCTGAGCATCCCCAATCTTATCTGTTCTCGAAGCTAAGCAGTGTCTGGCCTGGTTAGTACTTGGATGGGGGAATACCAAGTGCTTTGGACTCTAAGTTCCTTTTTTTTTTCACTCCCTGTTTTGTTACCATGACAACCAATCAGTTCACCTGTCTTGTCTCACACCTGTTTTCACTTATGTTCATTATTTAAGCCACAGTTACCAGTTAGTCAGTCTGGCAACATCACCTCATTCACGCCCTCGATTATCTGCTTCGTGCCTTGCAATGCTGTCCATTTTGTCCACGTAAGTTTTTGTTATTCATGCCACTGCGCAAGTGTTTTTGTTTCACGTTTGTAGTTTATAGCCTTTGTGCTCGTCTTTTGTTTCATAGCCCAGTTGTTTGTGCCGCCATTGTGTGCGCTTTTTGTTGGTTCCTGTTTTTAGTTTTAGTGTTAAAATAAAGATGTCTTTACCTTCACGCCGTTTCCACTCCATTCGCTTTGCACCTCGGGAAAACAAACCAAGTCCAAGCCTGACAAAATGCGACTTCAGCTTTCTTCCGAATAAAGGTTTTACGACGGCCACATGTTTCTCCATTCTCGTCTTTCTATACTGTCAATCAATCAATGTTTATTTATATAGCCCTAAATCACAAGTGTCTCAAAGGGCTGCACAAGCCACAACGACATCCTCGGTTCAGAGCCCACATAAGGGCAAGGGAAAAACTCACAACCCAGTGGGATGTCAATGTGAATGACCATGAGAAACCTTGGAGAAGACCCCCCCCCCCACCCCCCACCCTCTAGGGGAGACCGGATGCAATGGACATAGGGTGGGTGCAGTCCAGGGGTGTCCAAACTTTTCCCTGTGTGGGCCGCACACTGAAAAATTAAAGCATGCGGGGGCCATTTGGATGCTTATCATTTTCTAAACCAATACACCTTGTGCTTCCCTCAGTTTTGGTGAACATTAAAGGTCGCGGGGACCCAAAACATTCTCAGTCATTAGTGTTAAAAGTCATATATTATTATTGTTATTAGGAGGTGGTGACTTGTCCAGGGTGTACCCCGCCTTCCGCTCGAATGAAGCTGAGATAGGCTCCAGCGACCCCCCGTGACCCCAAAAGGGACAAAATGGATGGATGGAAAACCCAAAACCCGTGAAGTTGTCACGTTATGTAAATGGTAAATAATGATTTGCAAATCCTTTTCAACCTACATTCAATTGAATAGACTGCAAAGACAAGATACTTGACGTTCGAACTGGAAGACGCTATTTTTAGCAAATAGTAGCTCATTTGGGATTTGATGCCTGCAACATGTTTCAAAAAAGTCATTTTCTACCGCTTGTCCCGGGAGGTCGCTGGAGCCTATCTCAGCTGCATTCGGGCGGAAGGCGGGGTGCACCCTGGACAAGTCGCCACCTCATCGCAGGGCCAACAGAGATAGACAGACACTAGGGTCAATTTAGTGTTATTATTATTTTTGCCTCTAACAGAAATATTTAAAGTGCATCAATTTACCTGAAATAACCACAAAATAATCTTATTTTAACTAACATTTTTGGACTCATTTGTGACTGAAAAAATTAAAAAATGTAAACTCAATAAATAGTAATACATTCAAAATGTATCAGCAACATTAACTCAGGAGCACAAAATATAAAACACCTTAACAAAAATGAATAAAACTATGTTGATTTTTTTTTTTTTAGAAATCAAAATGAGGAAGTCCAGATTAATGGCTACAATGAGCAAGTTTTTGCAGTGCACAGCTTTTTGATTTATGATACTGATAAAGCATGTTTAAAAGGCGGTATTGTGCGGTGCCACTATTTGAGAAGAACTGGACTCATAAAGTCAACAAACGAGGGCTAAAACTCGCGTCGCCTTCGAACTTGTCTGTTGGTGTTTTTCAACCCCGTGTATTAAGCGAGCACAAGAGACACGTCCCGATGAAGACAGGCGTCGGAATCCCGGAATTGAGTCAGGCAGCCCGAAAAGTGCGGAGATGGCTGCGGCGTCGGGGTGGGGGCTCCTTTGTTCCAGCTGCCACTGCAGATTTGGGCCGTCCGTACGGAGGCCTGTCAGAAGCAGGCTTATCTCTTTGGGGCCCTCCCCGGCACAAAGAGCCATTTAGAGTAAAATCTTCATTATATGGTGCTTAAAAGAGCAGCGGACCTCTGGCTCCTTCAGACCGGCTGCGGTATTTGCTTTGCTTGAGCCTCCACAAAAGACCGGGAGGATGTGCCTGATTGTCGACGTTGACATTTAGTCGGTGGAAGGCTTGACTAGAAACACATGAGTCGATCCCCGAGGAATCCTGCGGCGATTCCGACGACGATCCGCCCGTCTATTTCTCCCGGCGTCCGTCTGCTGGGCCTTTCCCAGCACGGACCACCACTAAGAGTGTCAGTATATCTGCCATGGCGTCCCGCTGATGTGCATTGTGACGCCGCTGAATACCGCAGCCACCAATATGGCCGGCACCAATGCTGGATTAGCCACACTGGATTAGCCGGCCGCCCTCCTGCTGCTTATTCAAATATTGTTTCACGTATTGTCATCATCGGGCCCCGTCGGGGCCTGCACGGGAAATATTCCTGGGGAAAATCAGAAAGAAACGAAACCAGACAAAGGTGTCCGAGTGAATTCTGGATGCTTTCGTCCAGAGGCGGCGCGGGACGGCGAGGAGAGCCGCGCCGCGCCGCCTCTGGACGGGATATGACGGAAAGCAGAACCCGAGCGAGGCCGGGCATGAAAGCGAGCCTTGATCTTTGATAACATGGCGTTGATCTGGATTTTTTTTTTATCCCCCCCACCCCTTCCTCTCCTTCGCACTCACACATACACTTGGGAGTCAAGGCAATTGATGTGCTGCCTTTGATGGCACAGAGAGGCCGATATTAGCGGCCAAAGAGCCGCATGAAAGGGATTGGCAAAAGAAAAGGGGAGAAAATGTGTTATTAGAAAGACGGGGGACGCTTGGAAGTGGTTGTTTGATGGTTCCACGCGACGGTAGAAGAGGAGAGGCTTACCGTGCTAGCCTGGCGGCGACGGCGGCGGCGGCTGCGGCGGTAGGCCTGGTGGTTCCGGCGTGTCATGTCGGCGGTCATCCTGCAGGGACAAAGGTGGAGGGGTTGGATGAATGGGGACCGTCGAACGCCCAGGCCACCGCCGGGCGATCCGGACGTTTTGGTACGAAGGCGGACGTCCCGTCGCAGGCGCCATCTTTGTCCCGTTGTTGTCTTGGATATCCTCTCCTCCCCATCTACCATCCCTCCCCTATCTCGGCTTTGATCATGCCTCCCTCGCCTCCCCGGGCTCTCACGCCGCATGACATCATCACGCAGCGGTGTCGAGGAGCATCAAAGGACCTCTGGGCTGGACCACTGAGGATGCCTGCGTTTGAAAGGGGGCGGAAATATGGAGCATACGGAGCCCCCCCCGCCCCCTCCCTCAACACAACCCACCAAGTCAAGCCTCCCTTACTCGCCACATCCGCTGGTTATCCTCCGCCCGCAGATGGACACGACGCCACCCTGTCTTCAGATGGGGCACACCCCAAGGCCCCCTGCTGAGTCGCCGGCGTTTGATGATGCGTTCTGAAAGCGAGCGCAACTTTAAACCCCGCCCTAAAGTGATCACTCACTCCTCCCCCCCCCCCCCCGGCCGACGGTCACCCCTCCCCGCGTGCCCGCCTCCAGCTGGTGGGTACCGCTCCCAAATCCTGTTAGGGGCCGCGCGTCCTCCCCAGGAGCCCCCTCCCGTGCAATAATGCACATGTTGCACCGTCACCCTGGCCGCGGTCCTCCACAGCAGCTGCCGGTGACGTCAGCGGTACAATCGGACGAGAGCCTCCGTTAAAAACGACAAGGAAGAAGGAAAACAGAGCATTATTTCAGTGAACAAAAATCAAACCTCTCAGTGGAAAAAAAATACCTATGGGGGAACTTTTTTGGAATATCACAATGCTTTTTCTAACGATATAGTATTGATTTTTAATGCTTTTAATAGCTATAAAAATAATTGAGAAAAGCAGTACAAGAAGTGGACATTTAAAAAGTAGCAGACTATTTGTTTACATTTATGGTAAGTGGCAAACTTTCGGTACAATTGCAATAAACGATTATAATTTTCTGACTCAGTTTGTCTACTGAATTATTACATACACTACATATATGGGCCCGTGAAGCTCGGTTGGTAGAGTGGCCGTCCCAGGTTCGAATCCCGGCTTCTGCCAACCTAGTCAATGCTGTTGTGTCCTTGGGCAAGACACTTTACCCACCTGCTCCCAGTGCCGCCCACACTGGTTTAAAAATGTAACTTCGATATTGGGTGTCACAATGTAAAGCGCTTTGAGTCACTAGAGAAAAGCGCTATATAAATATAATTCACATATAAATAGTAATTTACATTTACCACTGAACTGTGCAGAAGAATGCAGCATGTCACAATATACCACAATGTGCCTTTTATAGAAGGTGTAGACACATTTTTAAAGAATATATTCATTCATTCATTTTCTACCGCTTGTCCCTTTTGGGGTTGCTGGAGCCTATCTCAGCTGCATTCAGGCAGAAGGCGGCGTAAACCCTGGACAAGTCGCCACCTCATCGCAGTAAAGAATATATATATATACATACATACATACATATATATATATATATATGTTTTTTTGTTTTTGTTTTTTTTTTCACTAAAGAAGGGTTCGGTGGATGCACATATGAAACTAGCGGGGTTCGGTACCTCCAACAAGGTTAAGAGCCACTGATATATATATATATATATATATATATATATATATCCATCCATCCATCCATTTTCTACCGCTTATTCCCTTTCGGGGTCGCGGGGGGCGCTGGCGCCTATCTCAGCTACAATCGGGCGGAAGGCAGGGTACACCCTGGACAAGTCGCCACCTCATCGCAGGGCCAACACAGATAGACAGACAACATTCACACTCACATTCACACACTAGGGCCAATTTAGTGTTGCCAATCAACCTATCCCCAGGTGCATGTCTTTGGAAGTGGGAGGAAGCCGGAGTACCCGGAGGGAACCCACGCATTCACGGGGAGAACATGCAAACTCCACACAGAAAGATCCCGAGCATGGATTTGAACCCAGCACTGCAGGAACTTCGTATTGTGAGGCAGACGCACTAACCCCTCTGCCACGGTGAAGCCCGAAAAATAAAAAGTTTTTTCTTAATTTAATGATGTTACTATATTAAAGAAATACTAATAAAGATATATTTTACAAATAGAAAGTTACAGGAATGTACACATGATCCCATTTTTACATCTCATTGTGCAATATGTGAATGTTTTAGTGTGACCTAAATGCGATATCTGAAAGGGGTACAAGTTATTTCCAACCCCACCTTGTACAGAGCTCATGAAAAACAATGTTTCACGGTGGCAGAGGGGTTAGTGCGTCTGCCTCACAATACAAAGGTCCTGAGTAGTCCCGGGTACTCCGGCTTCGTCCCACTTCTAAAGACATGCACCTGGGGATAGGTTGATTGGCAACACTAAATTGGCCCTAGTGTGTGAATGTGAGTGTAAATGTTGTCTGTCTATCTTCGTTGGCCCTGCGACTTGTCCAGGGTGTACCCCGCCTTCCGCCCGACTGTAGCTGAGATAGGCACCAGCGCCCCCCGCTACTCCAAAAGGAATAAGCGGTAGAAATGGATGGCTGGACATAGTGCTGTATTTTACTTCTTCATCTCTTTTTATATATATATATATATATATATATATATATATATATATATATATATATATATATATATATGTTTTTTGTAGTTGTTTTTTTGCTGCTTTTATTTCTTTATTTATTACATGCCTTTTATTGAATATGCACAAGCACTGTTTGTAATATTATCTGATAATGCCTTTTATACTGTATTTTTGTGTTTTTTTATGTACTGTATGTCTACTTGGAGGTTGGTGTCTGCAATAAAGCTTGATTAATTGATACATCACAATACTGTATTGTATCACGGCTCAAGCATCATGAAGTCCGTACCAAAAAGCTAAGGCTTATTTTTAGGAATAGTACATGTTAGAGATGTGACGTTCGCGGACGAATCGAGTCCTTTGAACGGCTTTTTAAAATGAACGATGGGGACCGGATTCCAAATGTGAGCGGTTTTTGTTAATTTTTCATCAAATCCCACCTAGTACCAACCTCGTCACGTCCGTTGTGTCCTGAGCAAGACACTTCACCCTTGCTCCTGATGGGTGCTGGTTGGCGCCTTGCATGGCAGCTCCCTCCATCAGTGTGTGAATGTGTGTGTGAATGGGTAAATGTGGAAGTAGTGTCAAAGCGCTTTGAGTACCTTGAAGGTAGAAAAGCGCAATACAAGTACAACCCATTTATATAAACATTCAAATTTTGCATCTGCAATTGCCCACTCTGCACTTGCGTGCCACCCGACTGCTAACTGGACTTGAAAATGAGTCCGAGTTAAGGGAAACTTAAACTTTTTAATGAACAGTATGTGTATACATATAAAAAAAAATACATATATATTTGTTAGATCTGCGATGAGGTGGCGAGTTGTCCAGGGTGTACCCCGCTTTCCGCCCCATTGTAGCTGAGATAGGCACCAGCGCCCCCCGCGACCCCAAAGGGAATAAGCGGTAGAAAATGGATGGATGGATGGATATATGTTTATTTATATATACATATATATATATATATATATATATATAATATATAATATATAATTTTCATGACTTATGCAGATCTCAAAGACACATCAGCAGGTACCAGAAGGCAAGAAAAGTTGGTTTTGCATAATATTGTGAAACAAAACGCCAGTTAATATGTCTGTTGATAGGTGCCATTTTGCAGTCTTTATACACACACCATAGTAATACTCGTATCTCTTACTACGGTAGCCGCAATGGGCCGACAATCCATCACGCGGTGTGGCTTCAAAGTCATACTAAAACATTTTGAGAGATTTTTTAAACGCTGTGTGTCATGTTCTTTATTTTAAATGGAACATTTACAGTTTTGCCGTTGTTTACTGGTGTCATATTGCAGTCCACACGTATCTCTTATGTGTCACTGCCATCTACTGGTCACACTTATCATTACAGAATGTACCAAATTAAATTGCTTCGAGGTCGGTAAGCACTGTCGATTTTTGAGAAAATTTAAGGATTTCAAGTGTGCCTTAAAGTCCGAAAAATACGCTATATCGTAGTGCAGTTTTTAGCCATATTACCTGTACATACCTGTACTAAGAGTGTCCGCCCTGAGATCGATAGGTCGTGAGTTCGAACCCCTTCCGAGTCATACCAAACCATACTTGCCAACCCTCCCTGTTGATGACTGAAGTACTGATATCAACCAAAGCTCCTCATCCCACCCCCCGGATTGTAAATAATGTAAATAATTCAATGTACATACTATGATGATTAACTTGTGTGATGACTGTATTATGTTGATAGTATACATTTGTACCATGAATTGATTAACGTGGACCCCGACTTAAACAAGTTGAAAAACTTATTCGGGTGTTACCATTTAGTGGTCAATTGTACGGAATATGTACTGAACTGTGCAATCTACTAATAAAAGTATCAATCAATCAATCAAAAAAAATCCAGATTTTCCCGGGACACTCCCGAATTTCAGTGCCCCTCCCAAAATCTCCCGGGGCAACCATTCTCCCGAATTTCTCCTGATTTCCACACGGACAATAATATTGGGGGCGTGACTTAAAGGCACTGCCTTTAGCGTCATCCACAACCTGTCGTCATGTCCGCTTTTCCTTCACACAAACAGCGTGCCAGCCCAGTCACATAATATATGTGGCTTTTACGCGCCAGTGAATGCAGCGCATACCTGGTCAACAGCCATACAGGTCACACTGAGGGTGGCAGTATAAACAACTTTAAAATTGTTACAAATATGCGCCACACTGTGAACCCACACCACACAAGAATGACAAACACATTTCGGGAGAACATCCGCACTGTAACACAACATCAATTTACACTCCCCCGCTACCACTAAACCCTGGCTCAATGGCCTCCACCTCAACCCCCCCCACCCCCCACCCCCGAATTCGGAGGTTTTAAAGTTGGCAAGTATGTATCAAAGACTGTACAAATGGGACCAATTACCTCCCTTCTTGACACTCAGCATCAAGGGTTGGAATTGGGGGTTAAATCACCAAAAATGACTACCGAGCACGGCCCACCACTGCTGCTCACTGCTCCTCTCACCTCCCAGGGAGTGGAACAAGGGGATGGGTCAAATGCAGAGAGTAATTTCACCACACCTCATGTATGTGTGACTATTAGTGGTTCTTTAACTGTAACCTTTTACCATAACAATTCAGGCATCTGGATAACAATATCAGCATTTTAAAAAAAAAAGTAATGTGACATTATTTAGAGATGTGGAGTTAGGTCGGATTGGACCTTTTTTTTGTCCAATCACATAAATGTTTACCTAAATAGTGACAGGTATTCAGAAAAACTCCTCGCCTCACCACTAATAGCTCGTAATAGCTCTTTCACAACGCAAATTACTTCCTGTAATCCCAATCAACTAAATCCGTCAGCTGGGGACCAATGGGAATGTTTGCAATGTGTGTTCCACCTGTAGGTGAACGCTAATAGCTGGCTGCAGAGGTTTGATAAGCACTTTCTATTATTATGACACACACTCTCCTAAACACTCCTCATCATCCTGACTAACAGCGATTGGAAGTAAACAAGTACGTCTCTTCGATGCGTGTGTGTGCATGTGTGTGTGTGTGTGTGTGTGCGTGTGTGTGTGTGTGTGTGTGCGTGTGTGGCGGCAGCACCTTGCCTGGGGGCCAGGGGGACAAAAAAAAACATCTCGCCACTAAATCCCAGTTTGGCACGTGAGGACGCAAACATGGCGACTCGCTGTTGTCGAGGACAACACGGCGTGAGAAGACTTTAGTGGATCACCAAAACCTCATTACGACGCCGCCTCATTTGCATGACAATTACTCATCTGCCAACGGGTACGGTGGCGCCTCGGAGATGGCGCACCTTTTGTTTGGCTTTGGGACATTTCCCAACGCCGTGGAAAAAATAATCGGTTCCGGGGTCATTGTAGCATTTTAGCATTGCTAACTGTCATGCAAGTGCCCCATTTGAACTGATACTGTACCAAATAACCGGTGCCTGGCAATCGATACCAGTACTGAGTGTCAGTTTTATGTGTATGTTAATACATTTTATTCGTTTTTTATAATATATATATTTTTGCAACATTTAAAAATGAGCCGATTGTGATAACTTTGCTTTATAACAACATTTCTGAGTCTTAATCACAGTTGCAAGTCCAAAACAGTAGTGTATAGTTGTGTTGCACCCCAAAAAGTGCTGGTACTGTAAGTATCAAGAGGAGCCAGATGAGGTGGTTCGGGCATCTGGTCAGAATGCCCCTTGGACACTTCCGTTGAGGGCACGTCAGACCGCTATGAGGCCACGGGGAAGACCTAGGACAGCGTGGAGGGACTATGTCTCCCGGCTCGCGCGGGAACAACCTCGGGATCCTCCGGAAAGAGCTGGACGAAGTAGCTGGGGAGAGGGAGACATAGGCTACTGCCCCCTCCATTGTAAAAAAAGTAGGGCTCCACTTTTCCCAAAAAAATGTACTAGCTCGATGCTAATGAAGTGCAAAATTGTCAGAGACATTTTTAAAACAAGCTATTAGTGCACTTTTGTACATGAAGTCACTAATATGACATATCAAAACAACACTAAATTAAAGTGCACTTTTTGTGCAGAACGCCACTACAATAGTTTCAAACAAATAACGTGCACTTTTGTGCATGATGTCACACAAGATATTTCAATAAATGTCAAATAAAAATGAGCTGCATAATCAAATAGTGTTTGTCCTTCGCTATGTGGTAGGTTCCTGCAGATGTTATCTCCTTCTGTTGTTGACAATTTTTTTCATACGGTTTTGATCTGGAAATGTTTGCCTTGGCATTTTGATGGTGTGGGCGTGTGGCCCCAAATGGAGATGTTGACATGCGGAGTAAGGACTCTTCATTCTCTAGCAAGTGACTTTTTAAATGATGCTACATATTAGCAGTAATGAAGTGAAGTGTGAAGTGAAGTCAATTATAGTTATATAGCGCTTTTCTCAAGTGACTCAAAGCGCTTTACATAGTGACACCCAATATCTAAGTTACATTTAAACCAGTGTGGGTGGCACTGGGAGCAGGTGGGTAAAGTGTCTTGCCCAAGGACACAACGACAGTAACTAGGATGGCACAAGCGGGAATCGAACCTGCAACCCTCAAGTTGCTGGCACGGCCACTCTACCAACCGAGCTATGCCGCCTCACTGTGTGTAGCAACACTTTTGCCCCACACTTGACAAATTACGTTTGTGTCATGATCCGCTACTCGGATCATGGCATATTCTGGTTTTGTTCTGTTTTGTATCACTTCCTTGTAGTATTTGACTTCCTCAGTTCCTGGTGGCACTTCCTGGTTTGTTTCTGTTGTCATGACAACGCATTTGTATCACCTGCTTTCTGTCTTTCTCGTGCACCTGCTTCCTAATTTCTGCCTCTATTTAAGCCTGCCCGTTTTGTTAACTCGTCCTCGCAGTCTAATTTGTTTTTCGATGCAACAGATGACGTCGCTATCCCCGATTGTGGTAAATGTATTTGTATATTCATTAGCTTCCACGCTATTTTTCCTGTTTGTTTCCCTAGTTCACATGCTAGCGCCTTTTGTTCTTTCTAGCTCTCATGCTAGTTCTGTTGGTTTTATTGTTAGTGCCTTTGTGCAAGTGTTTTGTTCTTAGTCTGTTTTTATAGTTATTAATAAATCATCATTCTTACCTTCACCCTGTGTCCATTCCGCCTGCATCAACGAGAGAACGCAACCGCGTCACCACATTGCCAACCAAACGTCACAGGTTGCCTGTTCGACATAATCACACTTAAAGCCAAACCACCGCCAGACGATGGACTCCCTGTTGTTTTTCTTGGGAATTAATTATTCCTTCATTTGTTACCTGATTGGCACCTTCTTTCTCTCGTATTACCACTCGCACGGCTCCGCTAGCATCACAGCTAATGTTACCCATGCTGCTACCTCTCTGCTTCGCAAGGGCGTATACATATGTGACGTATGACGTGACAGTATGTGACGTATGTAAGAATGTGCGCTTGCTTTCTGTGAGAAGGAGAGATAAGAAAGAGTGGGAAGAGCCTGTAATGCAGTGGTTCTTAACCTTGTTGGAGGTACCTAACCTCACCAGTTTCTAATGCGCATTTTTAGTCAAAAATAAAAGTTTTATTTTCAAATTCAAGACAAAGTTATATGTTTTTGGTAACACTTCAGTATGGGGAAAGTAATCTAAGTAAGAAAGACTTAATTTAGAGTTATTTGGACACTATGGGAACATATCC
>NC_084611.1:82784115-82851615 GCF_033978795.1 Nerophis ophidion
ATAAGTTATCTTGTTACCATTCGCATCATAATTGAGTTGTTTTTACATTAAATTAAAAAAAGGCCACCCTAAAATAACATGATATATTTAGCATTTATTAGCATTGCTGCCTCGCGTTGAATAATATCCCGGAACACATTTAAACGTGTTAACTTCAGCATAGCCAGTTGTTTAGTAATTCTTACCTGTAGAAGGAGATTTTTGCTTCGGGAATGTATTTAAAAAGTCGATATTGTTGCTTATAGATTGATAAGCAGCAATTTTTTTTTCAAGCTGTAAGGAAATTAGTTCGAAGTTGGCTTCTGCGCATGTCCAATTTATCGAGGTCAAAGTTCGGGAGGGATAAACAAAGCCAAGCGACTCTATACTTTTTCTGTCAAACTTCATCAGTTCTTGGTTTGTTTTTACTCTTTAGCGGGAAGAGTAGAATAACTTTTTCAGATTTTTTCTTTATTTCGCGTCGTGTACTTTTTTTCAATATGCCGAAGATTTCCTTCAACGTAATGGTTGCGTTGGTCCGGAGAATGCTAATCAGTAGCGTCACTTAGCGGTGTGGAAGAGAACTGCAACGAGCAGTCCCAGCACAACAGTCATCTTAACCCAGGGGTGTCCAAACTTTTTCCACTGAGGGCCGCAGACTGAAAAATCAAAGTATGCGGGGGCCATTTGATATTTTTCTTTTTTTAAAGCAATACAATAGAAGTAGAAGCATTTAAGTCTCACCTTAAAACTCATTTGTATACTCTAGCCTTTAAATAGACCCCCTTTTTAGACCAGTTGATCTGCCGTTTCTTTTCTTTTTCTCCTCTGTCCCACTCTCCCTTGTGTAGGGGGCCCGGTCCGGTGGCCATGGATGAAGTACTGGCTGTCCAGAGTCGGGACACAGGATGGACCGCTCGCCTGTGTATTGGCTGGGGACATCCCTACGCCGCTGATCCGCTTCCGCTTGGGATGGTTTCCTGTTGGCTCCACTTTGGACGGGATTCTCGCTACTGTGTTGGATCCGCTTTGGACTGGACTCTCACTGGTGTGTTGGATCCACTATGGATCATGTTAGACCCGCTCGACATCCATTGCTTTCGGTCCCTTGGGGGTATGGGGTTGCCCACATATACGGTCCTCTCCAAGGTTTCTCATAGTCATCATTGTCACAGTCATCGACATCCCACTGGGGTGAGTTTTTCCTTGCCCTTATGTGGGCTCTACCGAGGATGTCGTTGTGGTTTGTGCAACCCTTTGAGACACTAGTGATTTAGAGCTATATAAATAAACATTGATTGATTGATTGTTTTTTTTACCTTTATGGCTTTCCTCAAGTTTGGTCCCCATGCAGTCTCCAGAAGTGTCTTAGTCATAAAAATGTTACAAATAAGTCATAAATTATTATTATTTTCATTTAACGCTTGAATCTCGTGGCATGGAAAATTTGTCAGTTTCTGCATTCCACAGGGATTCTTATTTTGTGTTTCTGCACCTATGGGGCGGCATAGCTCGGTTGGTAGTGTGGCCGTGCCAGCAACTTGAGGGTTGCAGGTTCGATTCCCGCTTATGCCATCCAGTTACTGCCGTTGTGTCCTTGGGCAAATAGCTCGGTTGGTAGAGTGGCCGTGCCAGCAACTTGAGGGTTGCAGGTTCGATTCCCGCTTATGCCATCCAGTTATTGCCGTTGTGTCCTTGGGCAAGACACTTTACCCACCTGCTCCCAGTGCCACCCACACTTGTTTAAATGTAACTTAGATATTGGGTGTCACTATGTAAAGCGCTTTGAGTCACTTGAGAAAAGCGCTATATAAATATAATTCACTTCACTTCGAGATCAATTTCAGGTCTGTCTGTCGTTTTTTATGTTTATGGCCTTTATGTCAAAACCCTTATTTATATGGCAAACACAAACTATGCAACATTTTCCCCCAAAACATTTCAAAGTGGAATATTTGACGTGAAGTAATTGGAACCCTAAATAGGTCAATCATTCACAATAAGAAAAAAATAAGTGTTAAAAATAAGCCATATGTATATATATATATATTTTTTTACGCTTAAGTCTCTAGATCTCTTGATTATGTCTTATAATTTTTTTCATACTTTTTTGTTTGATGCCCTTTTTGTGAAAGAAAACATTGTTTCGCACAAAATATGCAATATTATCCCTCCAAAATATTTGAAAGTGAAATTGTTCCAGTGCAGTAAATGGAGCCTTCAGCAGGTCAAGAACAGTCCGCATGGCAGCTTTGTGTTATTGTAAACATTGCAACTTTTTCTTGTTACATGTCACCGTTTACTCTGTTTTAAATTTTTATTATAGTATTTTTTAGAATGGGCCGGGGGCCATTAACAAATTAGCTGGGGGCCACAAATGGCTCTCGGGCCGCACTTTGTACACACCTGTCTTAACCCTTGCGTGGTGGTGTTCGGGTCTGTGGGACCCATTTTCATTTTTTATTTTTAAAGAAAAATGATACAATTAATTTTTCAAATTGAGACTCACTGACTTTGGCTCATTTTCTGTGAAGAACATATATCGGAATACATATTTAATGACCAGACACCCATACACCTCTCCTCCACATTTCTATTACATATAAGATGTCTGAGTCCACTGGACCCGGGGGCTAATAGAAGTGTGGAAATTGATGCATCCACACACAGAGCAGGCCTAGACCGGAGGACAAAGTGTAGGTACACAGAACATCAGATGGTCAATTGTGCGAGAAAATGAGAGCAGACAGTGTCGATAATGCTGAAACCTTGTGTGAAGTGAATTATATTTATATAGCGCTTTTCTCAAGTGACTCAAAGCGCTTTACATAGTGACATCCACTAAGTTACATTTAAACCAGTGTGGGTGGCACTGGGAGCAGGTGGGTAAAGTGTCTTGCCCAAGGACAGAAAGGCAGTGACTAGGATGGAACAAGTGGGAATCGAACCTGCAACCCTCAAGTTGCTGGCACGGCCACTCTACCAACCGAGCTATGCCGCCCCATAGGTGCAGAAACACAAAAGAAGAATCCCTGTGGAATGCAGAAACTGACAAATTTTCCATGCCACGTTTATATTATTGTTACTCAGCCAGCGTTTGTGGGTCTGATGGACCTGTTGCATTTTGTGTCTTTTAGTGCCTTGCAATCAAACACTTTTATGTTAAAATACTAAACAGATGTTTACCATATCCCTATAAACATTAAATTTGTAAGAACAATATGAACATTTCACAAGGGTTAATTGAATAAAATGAGTCAAAACACATAAGGGCAACTTTTTATTGGGGGGAACTTTACAGAAGTGTGAAACAGGATGACCTGGTGAACACGAAAGTAAAAGGAAAATAGTTAAGATACATTAAAAAAATGCTGAAGATTGAAAACAGCATAACACATAAAAACATACATTGTTATTTTTGCTGAACTTGACTGATGGGTTATGGACTTAAAAACAAGCATTCATGTAAGAAAAGACTCACTCTCCATCTCCTTTATCTTCGCGGTCATGTGTCTTCTCTTCTTCCTCCACGTCTCCTTTACCTGCCATCTTCTGCTCCTCAACACCTTCATCTTCTAACACTTTTCTTTCCTTCTCCTCCTCGGATACTTTTACTGTGTCGCCTTCCATCTCTTCAACTTTGTCGTCTTTCTTTCCCTCCTCTGCTGCTTTGTCGCCTTCTTTCTCTTCTACTTTGTTGCCTTCCATCTCTTCAACTTTGTCGTCTTCCTTTCCCTCCTCTACTGCTTTGTCACCTTCTTTCTCTTCTACTTTGTCCCCTTCCATCTCTTCAACTTTGTCATCCTTTCCCTCCCCTGCTGCTTTGTCGTCTTCCTTTCCCTCCCCTGCTGCTTTGTCGTCTTCCTTTCCCTCCCCTGCTGCTGCCGCTTTGTCACCTGCCTTCGCAGGCTCCTCCGTCTTGGGGACGTCTTCTCTGACCACTTCCTGCAAGTTGTACTTCTTGTACACCGTGTATTCTCTGGCTACGCTGACACAGCACACTCCCTTGATGACCTCCAGCATGATGGTGAGGTCCGGCTTGGTCAGGTTCACTCTGTTCTTGGAGTTCATCTTCCCCACCAAGCCTGAAAGAAAAAAAAACACAAGTTGTGGATGTTGTTCCACTCCCGCCCTGTAGGCAGCGCTAACAAGTAGGCACCAGCTACAAACTGCTGGGTGTTTTTGTTACACTGCTAACCAACCCACTTGCAAAAATAGCTTGTCTGTTTATTTATTGGTCTGCTGCACATTGTTGGAATACAAAAAAGGTTTTAAAATCTACAAAAATAGAGCAAATTGGTAGAAATGTGAATACAAAAGGCTGGAATGTTGATAACTTACAATCTAAATATTTATTTAAAAAACGGTGGTCAACATTAGGCAAATCCAGCCAATCAGAAGACATTCATTCTCAGCAAAAAAAGGGTGTGTATACCTGAAATTAACAAAACACCCCCCCAAAAAAATGGTTGTATATTTGTGTTAGGTGGTGATAATGGGAATTTGGTATCGTTTCGATACCCAGTAAATAGCTAGCTGTTATCGCCGATAAGGGTACCAAAACATCTGACTTGAAAAGTCAGCATCGTTAAATAATTGTGTGACCTGGTTAGTTAGTCGATTAGTGAAGTGAATTGAATTATATTTATATAGCGCTTTTCTCTAGTGACTCAAAGCGCTTTACAAAGTGAAACCCAATATCTAAGTTACATTTAAACCAGTGTGGGTGGCACTGGGAGCAGGTGGGTAAAGTGTTTTGCCCAAGGACACAACGGCAGTGACTAGGATGGCGGAAGCGGGAATCGAACCTGCAACCCTCAAGTTGCTGGCACGGCCGCTCTACCAACCGAGCTATACTGGAAGAACACAGGAAAAATATTTTATGAACAATGTAAAAAAAATAATAATAATAATAATAAATCCCTTTACTACATTGTATTGCAGAGAATTGATGGAAAAAGTGGTAACTGCAAAACAAAAACACAAAAAAGCAACAATGTTCAGCAACAGAAATGTAAACAAAACAAATTTTAACATTCCACGCCGATATTTGTGAAAAATTACGCCAGTAGTCCGGAAGGCAGGGAGGGGAGGGGCAAGGACAGAAAGAGACAGGGAAAGAAAGTGAAATAAGAGATAGAAAAAAGAAAGAGAAAAATATAAAAGTTAAGTTAAAGTATGACTGTCACACACACACTAGGTGTGGTGAAATTTGTCCTCTGCATTTGACCCATTCCCTTAATAGCCCCTGGGAGGTGAGGGGAGCAGTGAGCAGCAGCGGTGGCTGCGCCCGGGAATCATTTTTGGTCATTTAACCCCCAACCCTTGATGCTGAGTGCCAAGCAGGGAGGTAATTGCTCCCATTTTTATAGTCTTTGGTATGACTCGGCCGGGGTTTGAACTCACAACCTACCGATCTCAGGGCGGACACTCTAACCACTAGGGCACTGATTAGGTGTCCTATGAAAGTGTTGAAGAGCAAAAGAAAGAGAAGGAAAGAAAGAAACAGAGAGAAATAATAGACAAAGAAACAAAGAGAAATTGGGAAAAACAGAAAAAAGACAAAAGAAAATGAGATGAAGGCAAATAAAAAAGAGAGAAAGAAATAGTGTGAAAATAAGCGGTAAAAATGGATGGATGGAATTAAGAGGAAAAAGACAGAACGAAAGAGATGGAAAGAGAGAAAAAAGAATGAATTGAAAAAGAGAAAGAAGAGACAGATAAAAGAGCTAAAGAGAGAGAGAGAGGGTACAGATTAAAGAACCAAAGACAGAGAGAAAGAAAGAAACTGAAAATAGAAAGAGATAGGTCAGATTAAAGAACTAAAGAGATACAGAGAGAGAGAGAGAGAGAGAGAGAGAGAGAGAGAGAGGACAGATTAAAGAACTAAAGAGAGACAGAGAAAGAAACTGAAAATAGAAAGAAATAGAGGTCAGATTAAAGAACTAAACAGAGAGAAAGAAAGAAATAAACAGGAAAAAGAAAGCGAGAAAGATAATGTAAAGGAAATAGAGAGAAAGAAAGATAAGGAAACAGAGAGAAAGAATGGACAAAGAAAGAAAGAGAAATTGAGAAAAACAGAAAGCAGACAGAAAAAAACAAAATGAGATAAAGACAAAAACAAAAGACAGAAAGAAATAAAGTGTGACAATAAGCGATAAAAATGGATGGATGGATGAAATAAGAGAGAAGGAGAGAGGAAAGAGAGAGAAAAAAAAGAAAGGACAGATAAAAGAGCTAAAGAGGGAGAGAAAGAAAGAAAAGATTGATAAAAAAAGAGAGAAATAGAGTAAGAGTAAGAGAGAGAGAGCGAGAGACAGATTAAAGAACTAAAGAGAGACAGAGAAAGAAAGAAAGAAACTGGAAAACGAAAGAGAGAAAGAGAAAATAAAGGAAACTGATTGAAAGAAAGAGAAGGAAACCGCAAAAATATAGAAAGGAGACAGAAAAAATGAGAGAAAAAGAAAGAGAATAAGACAGATAAAAGAAAGAGATAAAAAAATCAAGAAAAAGGCAGATAAAAAGGCATAAAGAGAGAGGGAAAGAGGAAACAGGAGAATGTGATGATGGAAGAGAAACTGTAAGAAAAATTATTGATCCATTATCACTACTCACCTTGGTATCAATAGTCAGATGGACACACCCAGACATTATAGGTGGAGAAATACCCAAATGGACTTTCAAATCAAGATGGCCAACAACTTTCAAGATTTTCATGTGTAGTAATACGTATATTATACATCAGGCGGTTGCCTACAGCCACAGCCGGCGCTAATCACATTCCAAATTTAGAGCGCGTGGCGTTGACGTCCAACTCCAGCAAGACGGAAAGTCTACCTGCGACAGATTTGATGACGTCCTCCCTCTTGCTGTGGTTGTTGTTGCGGGCCTTGTAGACCACCTGGTAGGTGGCGGTGTTGGGCCTCTTGAACCAGGGCTGCAGGAAGTTGGACAGGTACTTGAGTATGTCGTCCATGAAGGCCCTGCACGTCCCCATCACCTGGGGGAAGCGACGGGAGGAAAAAAAACACACCAATGTTTCTTGTTCATACTTAACTGGAAGAGACGCGAACATGCTAAAACTGCCGCAAAAATATTTTCAAATCCTATTATACAAACCCCGTTTCCGTATGAGATCGGAAATTGTGTTAGATGTAAATACAAACAGAATACAAATCATTTTCAACACATATTAAGTTGAATATGCTACAAAGACATCATAATTGATGTTCAAACATTTTTTTTGCAAATAATCATTAACTTTAGAATTTTATGCCAGCATTACGTGACAAAGAAGTTGGGAAAGGTGGCAATAAATACTGATAAAGTTAAGGAATGCTCATCAAACACTTATTTGGAACATCCCACAGGTGTGCAGGCTAATTGGGAACAGGTGGGTGCCATGATTGGGTATAAAAACAGCTTCCCAAAAAATGCTCAGTTTTTCACAAGAAAGGATGGGGCGAGGTACACCCCTTTGTCCACAACTGTGTAAGCAAATAGTCAAAACAGTTTAAGAACAACATTTCTCAAAGTGCAATTGCAAGAAATTTAGAGATTTCAACATCTACGGTCCATAATATCATCAAAAGGTTCAGAAAATCTGGAGAAATCACTCCACGTAAGCGGCATGGCCGGAAACCAACATTGAATGACCGTGAACTTCGATCCCTCAGGCGGCACTGTATCAAAAACTGACATCAATCTCTAAAGGATATCACCACATGGGCTCAGGAACACTTCAGAAAACCACTGTCACTAAATACAGTTCGTCGCTACATCTGTAAGTGCAAGTTAAAGGTCTACTATGCAAAGCGAAAGCCATTTATCAACAACATCCAGAAACGCCGCCGGCTTCTCTGGGCCCGAGATCATCTAGGATGGACTGATGCAAAGTGAAAATGTGTTCTGTGGTCTGACAAGTCCACATTTCACATTGTTTTAGGAAATATTCGACATCGAGTCATCTGGACCAGAGGTGAAGCGAACCATCCAGACTGTTATCGACGCAAAGTTCAAAAGCCAGCATCTGTGATGGTATGGGGGTGCATTAGTGCCCAAGGGATGGGTAACTTACACATCTGTGAAGGCACCATTAATGCTGAAAGGTCCATACAGGTTTTGGAACAACATATGCTGCCATCTAAGCGCCGTCTTTTTCATGGACGCTCCTGCTTATTTCAGCAAGACAATGCCAAGCCACATTCAGCACGTGTTACAACAGCGTGGTTTCGTAAAAAAAAAAAAGAGTGCGGGTACTTTCCTGGCCCGACTGCAGTCCAGACCGGTCTCCCATGGAAAATGTGTGGCGCGTTATGAAGTGTAAAATACGACAGCGGAGACCCCGGACTGTTGAACGACTGAAGCTCTACATAAAACCAGAATGGGAATGAATTCCACTTTGATTAGGGGGTGGGAGTTTGTGGTAGCGGGGGTGTATATTGTAGCCCGGAAGAGTTAGTGCTCCAAGGGATTCTGGGTATTTGTTCTGTTGTGTTTATGTTGTGTTACGGTGCGGATGTGTTTGTCATTCTTTTTTGGTGTGGGTTCACAGTGTGGCACATATTTGTAACAGTGTTAAAGTTGTTTATACGGCCACCCTCAATGGGACCCGTATGGCTGTTGACCAAGTACGCATTGCAGTCACTTGTGTGTGTATGTTCAACAGCCAGATACAACATATGACTGAGTTGGCACGCTATTTGTGCAGGTTAAAGGCGGTGGCATTACGGCGCCCCCTAAACATAGTTGTTCGAGTGAAAACTGACAGAAATTCGAGGAAATGGTTGCCCTAAAATTCGGGAGTCTGCCGGAAAAATCGTGAGGAAGCGCCATTCATATAAACCTCGCGGGCCGCACTAACATTATATTTTTTTATCAATGTGCGGGCCGCAAAATAACGTCTTGCGGGCCGCAATTGGTCCGCGTGCCGAGTGTCTGAGACTCCTGCTTTAGACTGTACAAAATGCGGCTGCCAGAACAGGCCATATCACCTCCGTTTTAGCCAGTCTTCATTGGCTTCCAGAAAAATTCCGCATTGAGTTTAAAATTTTAGTCCTGACATTCCATAAGTTGCATTGTGGGGCCCCTCAGTACATCACTGACTAGCTATTCCCCTACTCTTCAGGGAGCAGCCTCCGGTCTTCAGGCCAGGGTCTTCTAAAGATCCCGAAAACTCGTTTTAAAACCCGTGGAGACCTGGCATTCCAGACTATAGCTCCCAGACCCTGGAACAACTTGCACCAGTCCCTCCGTGATCTTGACCGTGTTGAAACTTTTTAAGAAACATTTGCAAACTTCTCTTTTTAGTAAAGCTTTTAGTTAATGCACTTTTTTACTATCATATTTAATCCACTTTGTATTCTTTTTATGATGTTGCCTCTGTTGTTTAAAATTGAATTATTGTTTTACTTCATTTAAGTTTTGTACAGCGCTTTGGAATTTTATCTGCGCTTTATAAATAAAATGTACTTACTTACTATATGCCGGAGCGCTCTATAGTCTGGAAACATACGGTATGTGTGGTTCCTGTTGATATCGTATCGCAGTGGTTCTCAAAGGGGGGTACACGTACTCCTGGGGGTACTTGAAGGTATGCCAAGGGGTACGTGAGATTTTTTTTAAATATTCTAAAAATAGCAACAATTTCTGCGATGAGGTGGCAACTTGTCCAGGGTGTACCCCACCTTCCGCCCGATTGTAGCTGAGATAGGCGCCAGCGCCCCCCGCGACCCCAAAAAGGGATTAAGCGGTAGAAAATGGATGGATGGATAGCAACAATTTAAAAATCCTTTATAAATATATTTATTGAATAATACTTCAACAAAATATGAATGTAAGTTCATAAACTGTGAAAAGAAATGAAACAATGCAATATTCAGTGTTGACAACTAGATTTTTTGTGGACATGTTCCATAAATATTGATGTTAAAGATTTTTTTTTCGTGAACAAATGTTTACAATTAAGTTCATGAATCCAGATGGATCTCTATTACAATCCCCAAAGAAGGCACTTTAAGCTGATGATTACTTCTATGTGTAGAAATCTTTATCTATAATTGAATCACTTGTTACTTGTTATAATTGAATCAGTTATTTTTATATATTTTTTTCCAAATAGTTCAAGAAAGACCACTACAAATTAGCAATATTTTGCAGTTATACAATTTGATAAATCAGAAAATGATGACATAGTGCTGCATTTTACTTCGTTATCTCTTTTTTTCAACCAAAAAAGCTTTGCTCTGATTAGGGGGTACTTGAATTAAAAAATGTTCACAGGGGGTACATCACTGAAAAAAGGTTGAGAACCACTTTTGTATCGGATCATTACCAATACTCAATGCTGTAGTATCAGTATTGTGTTGATTGATTAAAAAAAAAGCTGTTTCAGGACACTCATACTAAAAGTGAATTTAAGCACTTAATGAAGCTTTCATGGTGGACACTGTTTGATCCTGGAACAGATTATTTCCTCAATACTCCCAAATACAGACATGAAAAAAAGACAATTTGGTGATTCAATGTGTGAAGAAAAAAAAAATACATACATATATATACATATATATATATTAGGGGTGTAACGGTACACAAAAATTCCGGTTCGGTTCATTTTCGGTACAGTAAGAAAACAACAAAATATAAATTTTTGGGTTATTTATTTACCAAATTTGTAAACAATGGCTTTATCCTTTTAACATTGGGAACACTATTATTTTAACCACGTTAATCCACATTAAACTGCGTCAAGTTGTTGCTTTGATTAAATAAAATAACAAAACCTTTCTTCTACATATAAAAAGTGCAACATTAAACAGTTTCAAGTCAACTCATCATGCTTAATTTATTACAGCATTTGGGAAGCCTGTAGTAAGTGTTATATTTTTGTCAACACGTGATCGCAGGGACCCTGCCATTCACAACTAGGCTGCTACATTTCTAATGATTACTGTAACTATTGCTGAAAAAATAGTACAATAGCAATAGGAGAGACTATTCATCCCTGAACACCATGGAGTTCAATGAAATAACAGACAGACAGGGCTTTGCTACCCCTAACACACGCACGCACACACACACACACATACACGCACACATAAGCACAGCAAAATGAGCTAACGTTACGCTAAAATCTAATTAGCCTTCACCTCAAGCCAGAACTGCGAGCGAGCTGAGCTGCTGTTTAAGTTTCTAGAATGTCAACGGGCTCCTAGTGATGTTAGTAGTAGTGTTGACTGGGAGGTGTTTTTTATCATTTGGGGAGAGTACGCTGTCCGCTGCTCATCTGCTAAACACCTATCTGCTCGACGCTAAAGCATTGACAACATGCGCTCTGAATACGCACTGCTGATTGGCTGTTACCGCTCTGAATACGCACTGCTGATTGGCTGTTTCATCGCTCTGAATACGCACTGCTGATTGGCTTTGTATGTAACCAATCATATTGTTGTGTGGGTGGGACAATGCTGGGTGCAGAAGAAGCAAAGCAGCTTGTTAAGACTTTAGCTTACAAACTCGTTCGGTACACCCCTGTACCGAACCGAAACAGTTCAATACAAATACACGTACTGTTACACTCCTAATAAATAAATATATATACAAATTTTTTTTTTGGTGTCTCACCGGCAGCATTCGAAGGATCAGACGCGTCTTTTTCTTCTTGGTGGCGTGCAGATCTGACAGGATGTAATGCACCAGCTTGTCTGACTCTACACCAGAAGGCAGAAAAACACAACAAAGACATTTTAGGACTATTTCTGCACAGTTGAAGTAAAGTGAATTATATTTATATAGCGCTTTTCTCTAGTGACTCAAAGCACTTTACAGGGTGAAACCCAACATCTAAGTTACATTTAAACTGAGACGAGGTGGGTAAAGTGTCTTGCCCGAGGACACAACGGCAGTGACAAGGATGGCGGAAGCGGGGATCGAACCTGGAACCCTCAAGTTGCTGGTACGGCCACTCTACCAACCGAGCTGTACCGCTCCAGTTGTAGATACCAGGGATCTTTACATACTGTGATAAAACATTCGAGTCCAGCTCAAATGACAGGGTTTACCCAGATTGTGGGTTCTGATGAAGATGACGTTGTTGGCGCCGCTCTCAAGGGTCTGGAAACGCCGCTCTTGGTAACCAGGGTGCGCTCTCAGCATCTCCACTTCCCTCTTCAGCGCATCGTCCACGTCTTCATCGGGGCAGCTCCCCTCGGCCCCTGGAAACTGTCCAACAGTGTGAAAACCACATTTAAACTGGTTTAAAAGGTAATGCAAAAGCGACTTAATAATAATGTTGTAGCATTAATATATTTCATGTTTTTTGAGCACCAAACGGGTGAAAAATTAATAATCCCTTCACTTACTTGCTCCACTTTTGAGAGAAAAAGGCGCTCAAACGCTCAATTTTGAAGTTAAGGATGTCATGAAAGAAAAATTGTTAAAAAACAATAATAAAACAATCTTTGCTACACATCTTTAAAATTGAGCCCTTTTTTTGTCTTCAAAACTAGTTTGGCTCCATTTGAATTCCATTAAAAACACAATTCTTTACATTCTGTAACAATGATACAATATATGCTTGAATGGTGAATAGTAATGATACGGCTGGGTGATAAAGCAGCACAGTGGAAAAGGGGTTAGTGCGTCTGCCTCACAATACGAAAGTCCTGAGTTCAATCCCGGGAGTTTGTATGTTCTCCCCAGGAATGCGTGGGTTCCCTTAGGGTGCTCTGGCTTCTTCCCACCGCCAAAAACATGCATCTGAGGATAGGTTGATTGGCAACACTAAATTGGCCCTAGTGTGTGAATGTTGTCTATCTGTGTTGGCCCTGCGATGAGGTGGCGACTTGTCCAGGGTGTACTCTGCCTTCCGCCCGAAACGCAGCTGAGATAGACTGCAGAGACCCCCCGCGACCCCGAAAGGGACAAGAGGTAGAAAATGGATGGATGGAAGGACATGTAATCGATATCAGTAAATGCCAAATGTGGTTCTTTTGATGACTGCATCTGGCTCTCAGATAACTCTTAGCTGACGTTGCTTAACACGATAAGTAATGAACAATTCCGCTGGTAATCACAGTGTTAAAAATAACATTCAAATTATAAAACATTCTCATGCATTTTAATCCAACAATCCGTTTTCTATCGCACCTGTCCAAGATGTCGCATTAATGGTAAGAAGTATTATATTTACTTTTGGTTAACTTTAGAATAACAATGTTATTAAAAAGAATAATAAACTTTTTATACTCTAAAAATGTTGGTCTTACTTAAAAATGCACGCATTTAGTTGAATTCAGTGTTAAAAAATAGTATATGGCTCTCACGAAAATACATTTTGAAATATTTGGCTTTCATGGCTCTCTCAGCGGGCTTCATGGTGGCAGAGGGGTTAGTGCGTCTGCCTCACAATACGAAGGTCCTGCAGTCCTGGGTTCAAATCCAGGCTCGGAATCTTTCTGTGTGGAGTTTGCATGTTCTTCCCATGAATGCGTGGGTTCCCTCCGGGTACTCCGGCTTCCTCCCACTTCCAAAGACATGCACCTGAGGATAGGTTGATTGGCAACACTAAATTGGCCCTAGTGTGTGAATGTGAGTGTGAATGTTGTCTGTCTATCTGTGTTGGCCCTGCGATGAGGTGGCGACTTGTCCAGGGTGTACCCCGCCTTCCGCCCGATTGTAGCTGAGATAGGCGCCAGCGCCCCCCGCGACCCCGAAAGGGAATAAGCGGTAGGAAATGGATGGATGGATGGGCTCTCTCAGCCAAAAAGGTTCCCGACCCCTGCGGTAGAGGCACTGACAGTTGCGAACTTTATCGAGGATGTTTTCTCCTAAATCCTTTCAGCAAAAAATATGGCAATATCGCGAAATGATCAAGTATGACACATAAAATGGACCTGCTATCCCCGTTTAAATACGAACATCTCATTTCAGTAGGCCTTTAAACAAGTGAAGACCAAGTCTTTAAAATATTTTCTTGGATTTTCAAAGTCTATTTGAGTTTTGTCTCTCTTAGAATTAAAAATGTCGTGCAAAGCGAGAGCAGTTTACTGGTAAATAAATAAAATTAAAAAAATAGAGGCAGCTCACTGGTAAGTGCTGCTATTTGAGCTATTTTTAGAACAGGCCAGCGGGCGACTCATCTGGTCCTTAAGGGCACCGCGTTGGTGACCCCTGCTCTATTTTATACCTGCATTGTCATTTCCATCCTTTGTAACTGAGCTACCATGTGGAACAATTTCCCTTGTGGATCATTAAAGTTTGTCTTGTCCAGGGTGTACCCCGACTTCCTGGGTTAACATCCGGGGTATTGAAAACACAAACATCCGGGGTCTAAATGCACCAAACGGTGAATGCGCAGCACTACTTCAAAGGATTGCTATATTTTGATGAATACACAATAAAAAATGTTTTCAGAGTGAATAAAGAATGGCACCGACCGTTTCAGCGCCGTAGAGTTTATCGGCGTACTCGTTGAGCAGGTCATAGGCCTCGGAGGTGCACTTCTTCTGGTTATTGTTGCAGGTGACGAGGATGCCTTGCATGCCCACTTCCAGCTCCCTGCCGCCCCGCCACCGTTTGTGGTGCAGCTGGCCGACATAGTGCTTCTTGTTCCGCTTCCTCCCTTCACCCTGCTGCACAGCCGACATAACGATTAATAACCAAGCAATAATAATAATAATAATATAAATAAAATGTCGTCTTGGGTCAGCTGCGTTTAACTAGCTTAGCTTAGCTAGCTTAGCCGCTTCGTTGAGCGCGAAAGTAGCTTTAAGGCGACAGGCTACGATATAAAAGACGTTAAAAGACCACTCAAAGTAGTTAAATGCGTCTTGGGAAACGTGCGGTTAAATTAAAAAAATAAATGAAGTGTGACTTAAGTCACCGAGGACAAACATTACCATGTTTTAGTGCAGATCCTCTACGGAATGGCAGGAGGGACAAAAAAGAGTGCAGTTGCCCACTCTTCAGTGAGGAAAGTAACTATTGGCTGTCCGAGTAGCCACTAGATGACGTCATTGTCTCATTTGCATAGTTTATTGCAGCGGAGGCTGTAGAAGGGAACAATAACGTTGTCGGAGAAAAAAAAGGAGTTAAAAAAGCGTATATTTTCTTTAAATGTATTTCAATGAAATATTAAACTCAAATATTTAATTATGCAAATGAAACGATGACGTCATTTCCTCACTGTTAGGACAGCCAGTCGTTACTTTCCTTACTGAAGAGTTTTTGATTGATTGATACTTGTATTAGTAGATTGCACAGTTCAGTACATCCATCCATCCATCCATCTTCTTCCACTTATCCGAGGTCGGGTCGCGGGGGCAGCAGTCTAAGCAGGGAAGCCCAGACTTCCCTCTCCCCAGCCACTTCGTCTAGCTCTTCCCGGGGGATCCCGAGGCGTTCCCAGGCCAGCCGGGAGACATAGTCTTCCCAACGTGTCCTGGGTCTTCCCCGTGACCTCCTACCGGTCGGACCTGCCCTAAACACCTCCCTCGGGAGGCGTTCGGGTGGCATCCTGGCCAGATGCCCGAACCACCTCATCTGGCTCCTCTCGATGTGAAGGAGCAGCGGCTTTACTTTGAGTTCCTCCCGGAGGGCAGAGCTTCTCACCCTATCTCTAAGGGAGAGCCCCGCCACACGGCGGAGGAAACTGATTTCGGCCGCTTGTACCCGTGATCTTATCCTTTCGGTCATGACCCAAAGCTCATGACCATAGGTGAGGATGGGAACGTAGATCGACCGGTAAATTGAGAGCTTTGCCTTCCGGCTCAGCTCCTTCTTCACCACAACGGATCGATACAACGTCCGCATTACTGAAGACTTTTTGCAGACGATGTGGTCCTGTTGGCTTCATCTGGCCGGGATCTTCAGCTCTCACTGGATCGGTTCGCAGCCGAGTGTGAAGCGGCCGGAATGAGAATCAGCACCTCCAAATCCAAGTCCATGGTTCTCTGCCGGAAAAGGGTGGAGTGCCATCTCCGGGTTGGGGAGGAGACCCTGCCCCAAGTGGAGGAGTTCAAGTACCTAGGAGTCTTGTTCACGAGTGGGGGAAGAGTGGATCGTGAGATCGACAGGCGGATCAGTTCAGTACATATTCCGTACAATTGACCACTAAATGGTAACACCCGAATAAGTTTTTCAACTTGTTTAAGTCGGGGTTCACGTTAATCAATTCATGGTAAAAGGTAAGAGTGGGCAACTCCGTAGAGCAGGGGTGTCAATCTCATTTTAGATCAGGGGCCACATGGAGAAAAAATCTACTCCCAAGTGGGCCGGACAGCTAAAATCCCTGCACGATAACTTAAAAATAAAGACACCTTCAGATTGTTTTCTGTGTTTAAAAATACAAACCCCGTTTCCATATGAGTTGGGAAATTGTGTTAGATGTAAATATAAACGGAATACAATGATTTGCAAATCCTTTTCCACCCATATTCAATTGAACGCACTACAAAGACAAGATATCTGATGTTCAAACTCATAAACGTTTTTTATTTTTTTGCAAATAATTACCTTAGAATTTCATGGCTGCAACACGTGCCAAAGTAGTTGGGAAAGGGCATGTTCACCACTGTGTTACATCGCCTTTTCTTTTAACAACACTCAATAAACGTTTGGGAACTGAGGAAACTAATTGTTGAAGCTTTGAAAGGGGAATTCTTTACCATTCTTGCTTGATGTACAGCTTAAGTTGTTTAACAGTCCACGGTCTTGTCGTATTTTACGCTTCATAATGCGCCACACATTTTCTATGGGAGACATGTCTGGACTGCAGGCGGGCCAGGAAAGTACCCGCACTCTTTTACTACGAAGCCACGCTGTTGTAACATGTGGCTTGGCATTGTTTTGCCGAAATAAGCAGTGGCGTCCATGGTAACGTTGCTTGGATGACAACATATGTTGTTCCAAAACCTGTATGGACCTTTCAGCATTAATGGTGCCTTCACAGATGTGTAAGTTACCCATGCCTTGGGCACTAATACACCCACATACCATCACAGATGCTGGCTTTTGAACTTTGCGCCTAAAACTGCTCCCCTCACCTCCTAGGGGATGAACATGGGGATGGGTCAAATGCAGAGAATAATTTCGCCACACCTAGTGTGTGTGTGTGACTATCATTGGACTATGGTTAACTTTAACTTTTAAAATAATCCGACATTTTTTGTTTGTTGATACGGGGCCGATATGGCGATATTAATATCGGGTACGGACACCCCCGGGGGAGTTTTAACAATAGCTATATTTAATAAAATTGTTGTACTAATTAAAATGCCTTTGTTTTTTAACATGAGTAAAAAGTGATGATTCTGCAGTGCATGACCTGATCCAGCAGATGGCACTGTGCTCAAAGATATTCTGTTAAAAAAAGTATGTATTTAAAAGAAGTAAATTCATCATTCTTGTGTTTTTAAAGTCCATCCATTTTTTTCCGCTTGTCCTTTTCGGGATGGCGAGGGGTGCTGGAGCCTATCTCAGCTGCATTCGGGCGGTAGGCTGGGTACACCCTGGACAAGTCGGCAAAAATGTGTACGCTCATGTCTGCTTTCCCTGTCCTTTCTTGGCCTTGTGACTATCTCCCATTCCAAAATCTGCCTAGCAACAAGAACGAGGCCCCTCACATGAACTCAAGCTAGCAGCTCTTCCTCTGGGGCAAACGCGGGCCGAGCGTTTTGTCGGTGAGACGGAGCGAGACGGACGTGGCCGCCTCCCACTTGAAGAACTCGCAGCCCTTCTGGGCCGACCGCCGCACGGCGCAGCAGTAGAAGCCCCGGCCTTGGTTGGGACCGCCGTTGGACACCCGCAGACGCCTTGAGCGGCGGCCGCAGTCGCACAGCGGTGAGGTCATCTTCCCCCCGCGCGGGACGTTAATGGATAGCGAGGAGAGGACGGTCTTGGCGACGTTGCGGGAGCCGGGAGTTGCCACCCTCGTCACGGGGTCGGCGAGGACGGTGAAGGACGGCGCCATGCCTTTTTTGGGACGGAAAATGGCGGCAATAGGGGTGGATGTCCCTTCTGGGATGAAGGTTTTGGACTGAAAAAGGGAGGGCGTCTTCATGGTTTTAGTCAATGCCGCAGCTTGATGGAGATGTCGTTTAGGAAGCGTTTGAGGAACTGCAAAGCCAGCATGTGGTCCACCAGAGACATGTCCAGCTTCTCCTCCCAAAGGGACTGGATCAGTGGGAGGTTCCTCAGGGTCCCACCACACGTAACACCCGCTGTCATAGTCCGAGACAAGTTCCAATGAACCCTCCTCCGTGGAGTCCAAGCCGACGTCATCCAGCGCCACATCGTCGTAGGACCCGCACCTGTCTTCGTCTTCCGCTGCCAACTCCTCCACCTGCTCCTCGTCCCGCCCTGCGAGTCCAGGTCCGGGTCTTGTATCCTGGTGCTGCTGGAGGCCTCCGAGGACCGTGGAGCACAGAAGCAGGTCGGTGTTCAAGTGCGGGGAGGAGACGTGAGCCGCTGTGCTGCACCTCGTCCTGCTGCTCCGGGGAGCCCAGGGAGGCGACGTCGTATCGTTGAGGAGAGTCTTTGGAGACACCAGACTCTGACAGACTGGGACTGACACCTTAGGGCTGGACTTGTCCTCTGGATTTAGGACTTTAGTGGCGTTTGCAACGGACGACATAGTGGAGAATGTTGGCCTGTTTGCTTCCGTTTTGTTTCTTAGCGCTGATGGCGTCTGTGAGAAAAAGGGCAAAATGAGCCGAGATAACTTACAAAACACGAATAAGAAACACGTAATGTCAGAAAAATTGTATCAATGTTTTCACAAAACATTGATACATTGAAACAAAACTTGTTTCAATGAGTTTGCAGCGAGAGGACAAAACCTGTCTTTGATCCTACCAAGCGAAAGGCTTGTAAAACTCCACTGTGTAGGATGGGAGGAGACAGGAGGGGTTCGGTTTCTTTGATGTATTGTAATCCACAGAAAGATATTGTCTTGACCCAGAATTTACAAAGCGGAGTGGAAGCAGGACCTGACGCAAGCTCCAGGCACTTTTTCTTTGAAGTGTTCTGTAATCAAAAGCGATGGCTGTTTACGACCCCCCTCGCTTAGAAACAGCTGTTGCCATGTAATCAGGGAAAGTCCAAATAAAAGAGGAGGCATACAATCTTTCGTCAGAGCGTGGTGAGACACTGTACAAGGGTACAGGTGTACGCGCTCTCCTCATTGAGCCACATTTAATTCTGTCTCTGTTTGACTCCTTATTTCTTGTCTTGTTTAATAGAGGTCATCAGTGTTTGAACCTGACATGTAACATTTTGTCCTCTCTCGCTTTTAAACAGGCTGCAAGAGGGTTCACTCTGTGCGTCGCTCTCAGCCCCTGGGCACTTTTATTCCAGAGCAGAATTGAATGAACGGTAGTCAGTCAACCACAATCTTTGTCTCTGTGGGTGGAGGTGATCACACTGGCTTACGCACAGACAAAGCCTCGCTACTCGCTACATGGTAGTTGCTAGTGAGAAGCAGCTCAAAGTAACAAAAATTGTAGCTACAAAAAAAAACCAATTACACTTCACAATGTCCTATATTTACTGGAGTGCAATTTTTGGTAAAAGAGATTGAGAGTCCAATTAATTTCATTCATTTTTTTCCATCCTTCCATTTTCTACAGCTTGTCCCTTTCGGGGTACAGAGGGTGCGGGGCCTATCGCAGCAGCATTCGGGTGTAAAGTCGGTTACACCCTGGACAAGTCGCCACCTTAATATATATATATATATATATATATATATATATATATATATATATACATATATATATATATATATATATATAAATAATAAAAAAAACATTTTTATTTGTATACTTTTTTAATGTTATTTATTTGTATTTATTTAATTGTATTTATTTTCATGAAATGACAAGAAAAATCTTTTGAAAATGAATTATTGCAAGAATAATGTTAAAACTATTTAAAGCGCTGGTATTAATTATATATGAATTATAATGTAATTGTCAAGATTTTTTGCTTGTAATATTCCATTTTCTACCGCTTATTCCCTTTCGGGGTCGCGGGGGGCGCTGGCGCCTATCTCAGCTACAATCGGGCGGAAGGCAGGGTACACCCTGGACAAGTCGCCACCTCATCGCAGGGCCAACACAGATAGACAGACAACATTCACACTCACATTCACACACTAGGGCCAATTTAGTGTTGCCAATCAACCTATCCCCAGGTGCATGTCTTTGGAAGTGGGAGGAAGCCGGAGTACCCGGAGGGAACCCACGCATTCACGGGGAGAACATGCAAACTCCACACAGAAAGATCCCGAGCCTGGATTTGAACCCAGGACTGCAGGAACTTCGTATTGTGAGGCAGACGCACTAACCCCTCTTTATTCCGACAAAATTATCTTGTAATGTTACGATTTTATTTTCATAAGATTAATCATATTCTTAAAATAATGCTTCATTATGGCAATAAAACAATAATACTGTACACCAGGGGTCTTCAACGTTCTCCAGGAAAGGACCCCTTAACTGGTGGAGAGATGGAGCTTATGTATCCTGTGTTTTAACTTTAACTGGTCCTTAAGGTACCTTGTCATTATGCAATACTAAGATATACAAATAATGTAGTATAGTGCCGCATAGCCAGCATAAACATATTAATACAATATAATTGTTCTATATTTATTGGAGTGCAATTTTTGGTAACAGAGGTTGAGAGTCCATTTTATTTGATTTTTTCTTTACTTATGTAGGGTAATAGATGGATTTTAAATTTTTTTTCTCACCCCAGAAATACATACACATTTATATCTTATTATTTTTTACATTTGCATTATTTTTTTTTAATTGTACTGACTTTTCAGGTTCATAATTCAAGCGTACACACACCAGGAAAGGGTGTAAAATGTTGCACTCACATTTGTACTACATCCTATTTTTTATTAGTTTCATTTATACTTTTAAAAACCATTAATGCATTTTCATCTTACTTATTCTTTGTGGGGTTTTTTTAATATTGTTAAAATGCCACACATTTTTTCAAACCAGTGATGTCCCTGCCAAAATTTTGAAATAAACAACAAAACACCAACAAAAAATACAATCATAGCCAATATTTCAGAATAATTCCCACCAACAGAGTAATATTTGTGTAAATTAAACTATATAAAACTTATGGTATAAATGATATGAATGATTTTTTGATGAAAAAAATAGGTATAATAACAAGCAAGTCTTTTAAAAGAAACGGGTCTTCAAGATCCGGCTCCCTCAGGCCTTTTGGAACTTGGGTAGCAAATGATAGCGATTTGGAGAAGTTAAGCTCCTTGTGTTAGATATCATGATACAATATTTTATTTCTATATGTTATAATTACCATTTTCCTTTCCATCCATCCATTTTCTACCGCTTATTCCCTTTTGGGGTCGCGGGGGGCGCTGGCGCCTATCTCAGCTACAATCGGGCGGAAGGCGGGGTACACCCTGGACAAGTCGCCAGCTCATCGCAGGGCCAACACAGATAGACAGACAACATTCACACTCACATTCACACACTAGGGCCAATTTAGTGTAGCCAATCAACCTATCCCCAGGTGCATGTCTTTGGAAGTGGGAGGAAAACACCTAAATATATTTATAGAATTGTTATATGTATGGACTTCAAATTTATTGTGTTAAATTTTTTTCCACTGCTAAAATATTATGAACATTTTACTGCTAAAAAAATCAGATTAATAACAGTTTACATATCAAATACTATTGTTACTCACCATGTGAATATATACCTATTTTAACTGTATCATACTGTATGCGATGATATAAAAAAGGTGGCGCCAGGTAAATTAGCATCTGTGCTAAAGAGTAAGCATGTTGTGATTGTATTGTACATTTATTCCATTAAAAACATGACAAGCAAAAATAAGTCTTAGTTTATTAAATACAATAAAAAAACTAAACAGTTCACATTTTTCGTAGGCATGCTTGGACAGGAAGCAGGAAATGAGGATTGGAGAAATCGGGGTCTGTGGTTGGACGGCCACTCACCCTCTCCAAGCGTCTCGTGATCTTCATCACGCAGCCGTCCCTCATCATCCTCGCTGCCAGGTGAGCGGTGTTGCGAGCGTCGTCCACGCCTGATCGAGAGAAAACAAGGTCGTGAGAATCTCCTCCGTCAAAAGGACCCAAATCTTGTCAACCCACCGGAATGTTCTCTCCCACAGAACTGTATTCCCAGATCTTGTAGCGCTCCGTTCAACCCTTTGGGCTTCCTGCTGTAAAAAATCTGGAACGAGATGAAGAATATGAAAAGCTGAACGTCTTTATGAATCACAAAGGAGTCGCCTCAAAAAAAGCAAAATGACAAGAAAAAAACTTTTGAAAATGAACTAGATGAGACAATTCCTGAAGGAATTGCGTGTGAATGCTCCGATGCTGAAATTGAAGGGAAATGCTGAGAATGTAGTATGAATGTTGACGAGTTTGAATTTCCAGGAAAACCTGAATTTGGTGTCCAGGATGAGTGGAATGTGTTGATGTTGGAATGGTTTAAATTAGAGATGTCCGATAATATCGGCCGATAAATAATTTAAAATGGAATATCGGAAATTATCGGTATCGGTTTCAAAAAGTTAAATTTATGACTTTTTAAAGCGCCGCTGTACGGTGTGGTACACGGACGTAGGGAAAAGTACAGAGCGCCAACAAACCTTAAAGGCACTGGCTTTGCGTGCCGGTCCAATCACATAATATCTACGGCTTTTCACACACACAAGTGAATGCATACTTGGTCAACAGCCATGCACGTCACACTGAGGGTAGCCGAATAAACAACTTTAACACTGTTACAAATATGTGGCACACCAAACAAGAATGACTTACACATTTCGGGAGAATATCCGCACCGCAACACAACGTAAACACAACAGGACAAATACCCAGAACCACTTGCAGCACTAACTCTTCCGGGACGCTACAATATACGTCCCCCCGCTACTCTCTACCCCCACTACCACCTCAACCCCGCCCACCTCAACCTCCTCATGCTCTCTCAGAGAGAGCATGTCCCAAATTTCAAGCTGCTGTTTTGAGGCATGTAAAAAAAGATAATGCACTTTGTGATTTCAATAATGTGTCAAAATGGCAAAAAAGCCATTATCGGACATCTCTAGTTTGAATAGGTTGAAAGATGTGGGAATTGTGCAATGTGGAAAAAATATCCCATTCATTTTAATGGGATCTTCCTGGAAATTTGGGAATTTTGGGAAAAGCGTGTATTTTTGGAAAATGCTTAATAGCATGAATGTCCTGAATGAGCTGAATTGGTTGGTGTTGGAATTGTTTAAATCAGTCCAGAAATGTTGAAGTAGTAACGTGTGGAATTGAGAAATTGTATTCCGGAATTCCTGGAATTTGGGGAAAACCGGGAATTTTTCCAGTTCAAAACACAACTTTGTTTTTTGTCCTGATTAAGAGGAAAGATTTGACGGTGGAACGGTTGAAACATGTGGAAATGGTGGAAGTTTAAAAAATAAGCTGATTTGTTTGGTGTTGCAATTGTTTAAATCGGTCCAGAAATGTTGAAGTAATAACATGTGGAATTGAGAAATTGTATTACAGAATTCCTGGAATTTGGGGAAAATCGGGAAATTCTCCAGTTCAAAACACAACTTTGTTTTTTGTCCTAATTAAGAGGAATGATTTAACGGTGGAACGGTTGAAGTGGATTGAAAAATGTGGAAAGAGTTGTCGACAGAAAAAAGGATGAAGATAGGGCTTGAAAAACAAGGAATTCTGGGAAATGCTGAATTTTTTTGAACTCGGAAGAAAAGGTAGTTTGAATTTCCAGGATGGTGGAACATGTTGCAGGTGGAATGGTTTGAATTGGTTGAAACATGTAGAAATGGTGGAAGTTTAAAAAATAAGCTGAATTGGTTGGTGTTGGAATTGTTTAAATCGGTCCTGAAATGTTGAAGTAGTAACATGTGGAATTGAGAAATTGTATTACGGAATTCCTGGAATTTGGGGAAAACCGGGAAAATGTTTTCAGTTCAAAACACAACTTGGTTTTTTGTCCTGATTAAGAGGAATAATTTGACGGTGGAACGGTCGAAGTTGGTTGAAAAATGTGGAGGGAGTAGTCGACAGAAAAAAGAATGGAAATAGGGCTTGAAAAACACGGAATTCTGGAAAATGCTGGACTTTTTTGGAACTTGGAAGAAAAGGTAGTTTGAATTTCCAGGATGGTGGAATATGTTGAAGGTGGAATGGTTTGAATTGGTTGAAACATGTGGAAATGGTGGAAGTTTAAAAAAATAGGATGAATTGTTTGGTGTTGGAATTGTTTAAATCGGTCCAGAAATGTTGAAGTAATTAACATGTGGAATTGAGAAATTGTATTATGGAATTCCTGGAATTTGGGGAAAACCGTGAATATTGCCAGTTCAAAACACAAATGTGTTTTTTGTCCTGATTAAGAGGAATGATTTGACGGTGGAACGGTTGAAGTGGGTTGAAAAATATGAAAGGAGTAGTCGACAGAAAAAAGGTTGAAAATAGGGCTTTGAAAAACCAGGAATTCTGGAAAATACTGAACTTTTTTTGAACTTGGAAGAAAAGGTAGTTTGAATTTCCAGGATGGTGGAACTTGTTGAAGGTGGAATGGTTTGAATCGGTTGAAAAATGTGGAAATGGTGGAAGTTTAAAAAAAATAAGCTGAATTGGTTGGTGTTGGAATTGTTTAAATCGGTCCTGAAATGTTGACGTAGCAACATGTGGAATTGAAAAATTGTATTACGGAATTCCTGGAATTTGGGGAAAACCGGGAACATTTTTTCAGTTCAAAACACAACTTTGTTTTTTGTCCTGATTAAGAGGAATGATTTGATGGTGGAACGGTTGAAGTGGGTTTAAAAACTGTGGAGAGAGTAATCGACAGAAAAAAGGATGGAAATAGGGCTTTGAAAAAGCAGGAATTCTGGAAAATGTTGGACTTTTTTTGAACTTGGAGGAAAAGGTAGTTTGAATTTCCAGGATGGTGGAACATGTTGAAGGTGGAATGGTTTGAATTGGTTGAAACATGTAGAAATGGTGGAAGTTTAAAAAAATAAACTGAATTGGTTGGTGTTGGAATTGTTTAAATCGGTACTGAAATGTTGAAGTAGTAACATGTGGAATTGAGAAATTGTATTACGGAATTCCTGGAACATTTTTTCATTTCAAAACACAACTTTGTCTTTTGTCCTGATTAAGAGGAATGATTTGACGGTGGAACGGTTGAAGTGGGTTGAAAAATGTGGAAGGAGTAGTCGACAGAAGAAAGAATGGAAATAGGGCTTTGAAAAACCAGGAATTCTGGAAAATGCTTGATTTTTTTTTAACTTGGAAGAAAAGGTACTTTGAATTTCCAGGATGGTGTAACATTTTGAAGGTGGAATGGCTTGAATCGGTTGAAAAATGTGCAAATGGTGAAAGTTTGAAAAATGGCCAATTCATTAAAATGGGAAAATGTCCAGGAAAACATGGAATTCTGGGAAATCTGGAAATTGTTTTAATTTGTCAAGGGAAAGCCCGTGCTTCCTGAATAGGCTGAACAATTTGAAGCTGGAATGGTTTGAATCGGATGAAAAATGTGGAAGGTAGAGAGCATCAAAATCTGGAGAAGAAGAAAAAGAAATGTAGTGTAGAAAACCATATGTGTGAATGCTTTGGAGCATTCACACAACTATTGCCAGAATAAACTTAAAACTATTTAACGAGTTAATATTAATTATATGAAATTTTAATTGTAATTGCCGGATTTTATGCTAGTAACATCACATTTATATTCCGACAAAATCCCTGTGTAAATATTACGATTTTATCTTAATAAAAGTAATCATTTTCTTAAAATAATACTTTATCATGGCAATAAAACAATAGTAGTGTACACCAGGAGTCTTCAACATTATCCAGGAAAGGATCCCTAAACTGATGGAGTGTACATATCCTGTACAAAATTGTGTTTTATATTTTACTGGTCTTTAGGGTACTGTGTTATTTTGCAAATACTAAGATATATAAAAACAATACCATGTAGTGTGGTATAGCTAGCATAAATAATTTAATACAACATATGTTACCATAAAAAAAGAAGTCCAATCAATGAAATATTTCATGACGCTCCTGCAGTACTTCTGCGGATGTGTAGGGGTCCCCGACCCCCGTTGAAGACCTCTGCTGTATACAATAATACCGTATATTTTTCTCCCAATATTACGACTTTTTTTTCTGTTAAATTTTTAATAGTTTTTTCCCTCTGAGCAAAATTACAGTTATCACTGGTGCTACTAAATGAAAGGTAAGCAAGCTTACAACAAGACAATTTTACTCACAAAATTACTATATATTTTCTCTCTTATTATTATAACTTAATTTAAGTTCCCATTTAAAACATTTTTTTAAAACATTTTTGCACATATTTCTCATACATTTAGAACTTAGCTGAAAAGACAGACAGTCATAATATTGAAAAACAATTATGTTTATGCTTACAAAATTACTATTCAAGCATCAGAACTATTTTACTGACCAAATTACAAATGTAAAATTTTTTCTAAAGATATGCCAATTTTATTAAGAACAAATTACATTATTTTCCTGAAAGAATACTCTATTACTACTGTATATGACATAATGCTGTTTACAATAAATTAATTATTAATAATAATTGTAATCTTATATCCATCCATCCATCTTCCGCTTATCCGAGGTCGGGTCGCGGGGGCAGCAGCCTAAGCAGGGAAGCCCAGACTTCCCTCTCCACAACCACTTCGTCTAGCTCTAGACGAATTAATTCTATATATATTTTCAATTTTCTCTGAAATTAAGATTATTTCCCCCTACCAGCAAAATAACACTTTTTCCTCCAAATGTTGGACTTTACTACAAACAACGAACTGTAACACAAAATAACAGTTGTCTTCTATGCTTCTCATCTAACAAGTTTGTTTACATAACATAAAAACAACTCAACACATTTGCACTCACAATATTCTTTTTTTCTGACATTTAGATTTTTTTTATGTTAGCATAAATTATTAAATGATATTCTTTTTCTAACTTGAATAAGTTTTCATTTCTCAGAATTGCATGTTTTTCTTCATAAATGTACAACTTTATAGCTAACGACAGACCTTAAATATCAGTTATAATGCCTGTAACAATACAACAATTACAATTTTGTATAAAATTGAAACAACAAAAATAACGTCAAAATTAAGAGTTTTTTTGTCTCTTAATATTACAACTTTATTTCTGTAAGAAAGTGTCCAACAAAATTACACGTTTTTTTCATACGGTATGTTTATATTTTAAAAGACAGTCGCAATATTAAACAACAGCTATGTTGAAGCTTATAAAATTTATATTTCACTAACATATTGTCACATAATTACCCAATTTTTTCAGCTAATATGTATTATTAATATGTATTATGTATTATTTCTGTAAAATTCTTATTCTTTACCACTAAGAAAGTTAGTTTTTTTGCAAAATCGCATTTTTTTTCTCATTAAATTAGAATTTTATTGTCTCAATTCCATGATTTTAGTTTCATAGAATTATTGGTTTACCTTGTCGGTGTGAAATAAAGACAAAATAAGATGCACTTGCCCTGTATGTGCTCCTCAGGTCGATCCAGCTGTTGACCACATCTGGCTTGTGGATCTGCTTGCGTTTACACTCGTAGTGCAAACACACCCCAAGATCCCAGTCTGACACAGGACACAAGCGTTGTTTAGCTCCAAGCTACGCATGCAGTACAGCGGTGTGCAGCTGTAATATGTTCATCTTTTACCCGACCACGTGAGAAAAGCGCAGAGCTTTTGGGAAGGCGGAAGACTGGAAGAGGTCTGTTGGTGGGCCGGAAAGACCACGCCTTTCTCCAGCCGCAGCTTCTGCAGCCAGCGGTTGAACTGAGACAGACAGATCTGGAGGGGGACCCCCGCTTCAACTTGCATCTAGAAGACACGCGACAAAAGTCACACTTGATGCAAACACAAAGAGTACAACTGCATAGTCATTTGCCCTTAATACCATTACTCTTGTATCATTAATTATACTTAGAAAAAACATTTCTAATTACATTTACATAAGTATTTTTACATCAGGTTATTCCATCATTCATCCATCTTTTTCTGATTAGCTGAGGTTAGGTCACGGGGGCAGCAGCCTAAGCAGAGAAACCCAGACTACCCTCTCATTCATTTTGATAATTTCTTTTTTTTAAACAAAACAATACATATTTTTTTTAACCTTGAAGGCTGCCATCATGCATTGGCTATGACTATGTGTACTATGGCTATGAGTTGCTTTTTTCCCTTGGCCTCAGTCTGCACCCACTCTCCAGGGCCCAGGCTAAGACCTATTTTTTAATTTTATTTTAATCATCTATTTTTTTCTCCCATCCCCCCCCTGTTTACCTGCATCTCATCTTTTTTGTAAGGGGCGCTGGAAGTTGGTAGACCTGTCAGCGATCCTGTTCTGTCTCCCTGTAATGTTTGTTTGATCTTGAATGGGATTGTGCTGAAAATTTTAATTTTCCTGAAGGAACTCTCCTGATGGAATAAATAAAGTACTATCTAATCTAATCAGGTTTGCATTTTTTTTTAAATAAGCTTTATAGTATTATTATTATTCAATGTTAAATCTCTAGATCAACTTCAGCTCTCTCTGTTGAAAAAGGGTAAAACATGTCATTTTTTTATGCGCTGTTTTAATGGCAAAAACTAAAAATATGCAACATTTCTCCCCAAAAACTTTGAAAATGCAATATGTTTTGAGCCTTAAATAGGTCAATAATTCATAACAGCATTGATTATAATTTTAATAATTATTTTTGAGCAACGACTGTTCAAAAAAAATATACCACTAAAATCCTTGGGGATTCAAAATGGCCCCACTCATAAAAGTATTAAAAATAATCAATACATTTCATTTTTATTTTCAACACTTAAATCTCTCGATCAACTTCAGATCCATCCGTCAATTTATTGTTTGTTTGTTTTTTGCACTTTGGTCAAAGAAACATTTGTTTTTTTATATAGCAAACACACAATAAGCAATATTTTCCGCAAGAATACTTCAGAGTGGAATATTTGATGTGAAGTGTGAAGTGAAGTATATTTATATAGCGCTTTTCTCTAGTGACTCAAAGCGCTTTTACATAGTGAAACCCAATATCTAAGTTACATTTAAACCAGTGTGGGTGGCACTGGGAGCAGGTGGGTAAAGTGTCTTGCCCAAGGACCCAACGTCAGTAACTACGATGGCGGAAGCGGGGAGCGAACCTGGAACCCTCAAGTTGCTGGCACGTTCACTCTACCAACCGAACTATACCGAATATTATATGAAATAATTGGAGTTTTGAACAGGTAAATAAATCGAAATTCCTGTTTTTTTTTTTAAATTATAATTTTTAAGAGAAAAAAAGCCTACATTACAGCTTTGTGTTATTTGATTCAACATTGCAACTTCTCCCCAGTAAATGTCACTTTTTTGCTTGTTTAATCCGCTTTTTTTTTTTTTAAATAGTATTTTTAGTATGTGCTACAGGCCATTAAAAAAACCTGAGAGCGGGAAATTTGGACACCTCTATTTTATATACAATGCAGAGCAAGAGTCTCTGTGACTTTCTAGAGATCAGCCGATATATTTTTTTCAGGGCCGATACCATTTGTTAGTAGTCAAGGAGGTTGATAACCCATATTAGGAGCTGATATTCATTTGCAGTAAAAGTTTTTTAGACGTGACTAGTAAACAGCTGGACAAGTTGTTCCTTTAATTTAGGAAATGTCGGACCAGGAGACATAATGTTTTATGCAGCGATAATGTTGTGGTTAATTTAGAAGCAAAAATATATCAGAGGATTTCACACATTTCATGCATTTAGAAATAAGGCAAATTTCCTCAGAAAATAGGTAAAAATATGGGATTTTTCACAATAACTTTTTATGGCAGTTTTTGGATTTAATACACTTTAAGGTTTTCTCGTGAAATATTGCTAACATTAAGAACAAGAAAACAAAACATTCTGGGCTCCTTCGCGTAGATTATAGTTGAGACATTTTTCAAGATGGCTGACATAATTTCTTCCCGGATGATAGAAAGTATGAGAATGTGCTTATCTCTACTTATAAAATAATCTCTTATTTGTCAAGATATTTACACAAACTCTGTATTTTTGGCAGAGATATATTTTCTGTCATCTTCATATCTATCCAACTCTATCGCCTTAGTTGATTGAATGACGGACCATGAAACTTGTGGCGCTCCTTTAATGAGTGTTGCGGACGTAGGCTTGTTAAGTAGTGAAAACAAAACAAAACAGGAACGGTAAGACATCAGGAAGGAAGCCCAAAAACTGTTTTGGTTTTTTTACAGCAAAAAATTTAAGTTTTGATAAGTTCTCGTAAGCAAATGAGAGGTAATCTAGGCGTCCGACCTTGCTTTCAAGGAAAGTAAGGGGTGCATGGTCGAGTGAGTGTCACAGTCAAACAGACCGGAAAATAATTCTCACAAAAACTGAAATAAATGCTCTGTCTGATATCAGAACAAATTTGGGGAGAATTTTTGATAATGAGAGTACTTTTTGTTCTTAAAAACCTCTAAAGGCTTAGCGGCCACATGCGTGGACAGCACCTTTTAGCTCTTATTTCCAAAATTGTGTACACTGCTGAATTGGGGTCTTATGGCCACTTATGTGGACACTTATACTGCCATCGGGTGGTGTCAGAATGGTATGACATACAATGGAACTTGGAAAATAAAAAGTGTAAAAATAAGAATTAGCATGTCACTAAACATGAAGTACACGTTTGTTACTTATAGACTAAGTACGTCATATCAAATGTTCTCAAATTCATCCGTCACAGGACACGTAAATGTCACGTTCAACAAGAGGCCATCTAGAAGGCCTCACTGACCACAATTCGTGATCTGATTGGCTATCGCAACTGTCTATCAACAGTATGTCCCTGTTCGCTTAAAGTATACGGACGCCAGCATTGTTGATTCTGAAGGCGTCTGGCAGATTTCATACAGCATAGCAACATAAGCTACCTGAATTCTGATTGGATACAAAATAAAACTAAAAACAACAGCACTGGAAAGAGAATAATATGACATGAGGAGAATATGAATACTTTTAGATATATAGGGTTAATACATTTAAAAAATAATTGTATCTTTAATAGGGGTGTAACGGTACGTGTATTTGTATTGAACCGTTTCGGTACGGGGGTTTCGGTTCGATACGAGGGTGTATCGAACGAGTTTGTAAACTAAAGTCTTAGCAAGCTGCTCTGCTTTCTGCCTCTGTCTGAGCAGTGAGCGCCCAGCATTGTCCCGCCCACACGACTATCTGATTGGTTACATACAAAGCCAATCAACACTGCATATTCAGAACGATGTAACAGCCAATCAACAGTGCGTATTCAGAAAGTATGGAGACAGTGCTCCGGCGTCGAGATGAGTAGATATGTGTTTAGCAGGTGAGCAGCTGACATCGTACACTCCCCAAATTATAAAAAACACTTCCCAGTCACAACTATTACAAACATTACTATGAGCCCGTTGACCTTCTAGAAACTTAAACTGCAGCTCAGCTAGCTCATAGTTGAGGTGAAGGCTAATTAGCTTTTAGCGTTACGTTAGCTCATTTTGCTGTGTGTGTGTGTGTGCATGTGTGGGTGGGTGGGTGTGTGTGTGTGTGTGTGTGTGTATAATAAAAGTCAACTAATGACTTCCCAAATGCTGTAATGAATTAAGCATGATGAGTTGACTTGAAACTGTTTAATGTTGCACTTTTTATATGTAGAAGAAAAGTTTTGTCATTTAATTTAATCTGAGCAACAATTTGAGGCAGTTTAATGTGGATTTACATGGGCAGAATTATTATAATGTTACCAATGTTAAAAGGATAAAGCCATTGTTTACAAATTTGGTAAACAAATAACCCAAAAATGTATATTTTGTTGTTTTCTTACTGTACTGAAAATGAACCGAACCGTGACCTCTAAACCGAGGTACGTACCGAACCGAAATTTTTGTGTACCATTACACCCCTAATCTTTAATGATGATTATGATTTCTGGTTTTGTTAGGCCAGCAGAGGCCCACCATTGCTAAATACTGGTATCATAAGTATTTATTGTATCAGCCGATGTAGTTCGGTTGTGGTAGTAAAATAAAGAAAAATGTCCGAAATCGATAAAAAAAGGTGATATGTCATACGATCATCGGTCGATCCAAATAATTTTCCTTCCTCCACGTCAACATGTATATTTTGTTACCTGTGTTATGCCGGTGAGCTCAGTGCAGAAGGTTGAAAGTATTGGATGCTCCTGAGGTTGAACATACGTGTGGAACTCAGACTCAATCTCCCCCGTGGACGTATTTAGAAGAACAGCGGGGAACTCGACTGCGTCACAAATGAAAGAAAAGTTACCATGCCATACTATTTAATAATAGTAATAATAATAGGGATTAGATAGTACTCTATTCATTCCGTCAGGAGAGTTCCTTCAGGAAAATAAAAATTTTCAGCACAATCCCATTCAAGATCAGACAAACATTACAGGGAGACAGAACAGGATCGCTGACGGGTCTGCCGGCTTCCAGCGCCCCTTACAAAAAAGATGAGATACAGGTAAACAAGGAGGGGGGGGGGAGGAGTTGGGGGGGATTAGAAGATTAAAATAAAATAAAAAAATTTGGTCTTAGCCTGGGCCCTGTAGAGGGGGTGCAGACTGAGGCCAAGGGGAAAAAAACAACTCATAGCCATAGTACACATCCCTCTCCCGTGTGTAAGAGGGAAACATCAAACATCAAAGAACACAGAGGACATTAAAGCAGCAGGTACAAGCAGACACTTCTACATACAGCTATGAATAAAAAGTAAAAGAAACATATCCACTGTGGTGGCCTCTGCGGTGTTCCACGCCATCGTCCGCTGGGGTGGAGGGAGCATGGCCAGAGACAGGTGCAGACCCAACAAAGCAACCAAGACAGCCGACTCCACTCTCGGCCAGTGTCCAGTCCGCATGGATGAGCGAGGATACGTCCAAGGTGACTGAGGTGTGCGACACCTGCTCACCTAGCCAAGACACCGCGAAGACTCTCCGTCCCAGCGCTCAGTGCTAGCTCCGCAGTCCTGTCCCCTCATCCGCATCTCCTCCAGTCCCTCCAAACCGACTCTGGTGTGGCAGACACCCAGCAGCTGGTCTCCAAAGCCAAAAGGCTCCCGGCAGGCAGATCCAGAAGTCCACAAAAAAAAGCACCACAGAGGTCACGAAAGCGCCATCCCTTGTCACACAGTCCCAAAGGGTCCCGGACCAAAAGGGTAACACATGAATAATAGTGCTGTAAATAGTTGCTGGTCAGCAACACAGGGGCCCCGCAGGGCACAGTCCTCTCCCCCTTCCTCTTCACCATTTACACCACCGATTTCCACTATCAATCAGAGTCCTGCCACCTTCAGAAATGTTCTGATGACTCTGCGATAGTGGGGTGTATTGAGGATGGTGAGTGATGAGGAATACAGGGTACTGGTGGAGGACTTTGTCACATGGTGTGGAAAGAACCACCTCCAGCTTAATGTGACGAAGACCAATGAGCTGGTTGTGGACCTGGGAAGGAGGAGGAGTACTTCAGCGACCCCTGTTTCCATCAAGGGTGTGGATGTGGACATGGTTGAGGATTATAAATACCTCGGAATACACATGGACAACAAGCTGAATGGGTCAAAAGACGCTGAGGCCCTCTACAAGAAGGGACAGAGCCGCCTCTACTTCCTCAGGAGGCTAGGATCCTTCAACGTCTGTACAAAGATGTGAAGTGAAGTGAATTATATTTATATAGCGCTCTTTCTCTAGTGACTCAAAGCGCTTTACATAGTGAAACCCAATATCTAAGTTATATTTAAACCAGTGTGGGTGTCACTGGGAGCAGGTGGGTAAAGTGTCTTGCCCAAGGACACAACGGCAGGGACTAGGATGGCGGAAGCGGGAATCGAACCTGCAACCATCAGGTTGCTGGCACGGCCGCTCTACCAACCGAGTTAAACCGTTGAAGATGTTCTACGAGTTGGTGGTGGCGGGCGTCTTCTTGTACGCCGTGGCCTGCTGGGGCGGCAGGCTGAGAGCGAGGGACGCAAACAGACTGGACAAGCTGGTAGAGAAGGCCAGTAATGTGGTGGGAGTGGAGCTGGACTCTCTGGCGGTGGTGTCAGAGAGGAGAAGTCTAGCAAAACTCTTAGCCATTATGGACAACACCTCCCACCCACTACACTCGGACCTTGCGGAGAGAATGAGCACGTTCAGTGGAAGTCTCAGACTCCTAAAATGCAACACGGAACGACACAGGAGGTTCTTCATACCGACAGCCATCAGACTGTATAATATATGTAGAATATATTTATATTATTCATATATTATTTATTATTAACATTGTTTATTGTGAGCGAACTGTGGTGCTGAATTTCCACCAGGGATCAATAAAGTACATTCTATTCTATTTTAAATGGAGAGTTTTCATTGGAATCTTACTTATTTCTTGACTGGAGTTCTTTTTCTCTCTCCAGCAAGTGGACTCAAAGTCAATGACGATCAGATATGAAAACACTTGATCTGAAAACAAAAAAATTGGTGAAATATTATAAAATGGCCACAATGCAAATGTGTATTATGTTGAGTATTGGTGCTAACTTGACAACAGAGTCTTTTTCAAGCCAATGGAGGTTTGACTTCGCTGCCTCAGCAGTCCCAATTCCCTGAGGAGGTAAAAAAAATTAAAGTTAAAATATACAAACAATACAATTATTGTAATTAATTAAGATGAATTAATGTTATTGAAGTAAGTCGCCATTTAGCAAACATGATGCTGTGCTACTTACTTGGCTAACTTCTTGGTCGACATATCCGCCACTTTTTGGAATTTGACTTTTTAAAAATATATTACTTATAATATTTAAGGTTGTTTAAAAGGTAGCAAAACCGCGCTTTCTTTTAGAAATGTTGGCATTCATTTCTCTTTATTCCACTAGTTTGGTCCACTGAAAGACGAGTTCAAAAAAAAGGGCTGCTTTAGCGTTTCCGGTTGTGCTTTCTGAATAAAACTCAGCAGGTTACGGTCGACGTTGCTAATCCGGCTGGATACAGTTTAAACTAATAAAACAATCTTTGATGCAAAAATATTGAATTTATTTAACCCCAAAACAGATTACAAGACAAAAGTATCTTTATCAATGTGTCCCATACAACATTTATTTTGACAATGACAAAACGGAAATTATACCCCGGCTTCCGGCAAAAGGAAGTGCTCTACCGACACATGCAGGGTTACGCCGCATGTTGTCATCGATGTGATGATGTGTATTTGGGAGTCGCTAAAAGGTCATATCATGGTAATTGAACTTTTGTACCATTCTCCTTAGCATTCTAAATAACGGTCGTGTTCTAGAACGGGTAATATTTTAGTTTCAAAATATTATTTTATAGGATAGCACGGTGCTACAGGGGTTAGTGCATGTGCCTCACAACACGAAGATCCTGAGTAGTCCTGGGTTCGATCCTGCTCTTTGGATCTTTCTGTGTGGAGTTTGCATGTTCACCCCGTGACTGCGTGGGTTCCCTCCGGGTACTCCTCCCACCTCAAAAAACATGATTGATTGGTTTTGGCCCGGCGACATGTCCAGGGTGTACTCCGCCTTCCGCCCGAATGCAGCTGAGATAGGCTCCAGCGACTCCCCCACCACCCCGAACTGGACAAGCGGTAAAAAATGGATGGATGGATGGATTGACATATAAGTGTATCATGTAACGAGTTGTGTCTTTGTGGATTGTGCAGCCCTTTGAGACATTTGTGATCACCACGAATGGTGGAGACTTGTCCAGGGTGTACACCGTCTTCCGCCCAAATGCAGCTGAGATAGGCACCAGCGACCCCGAACGGGACAAGCGGTAGGAAATGGATGGATGGATGATTAACGTTGACCCCGAATTAAACAAGTTGAAAAACTTATTGGGGTTTTAACATTTAGACTTAGACTTCCTTTTTATTGTCATTCAAATTAGATTTTTCCAGCACAGACAAGAACGAAATTTCGTTACATAAACTCATGGTAGTGCAGGGAAAAAAAAGCAATTAGGTGCATATGTAATTAAATAAATATATATAAATAATCTATAAATATTTATATAAAATAAATAAATATATATATAAATAAATAAATAGAGTGGTCAATTGTACGGAATATGTACTGAACTGTGCAATCTACTTATAAAAGTTTTAATCAATCAGTCAAAGGTCTATAAAAATAAACTTTGATTGATTGATGGTTTAAATTGTTTTAGCTGTTTGGCCTTCACGCCCTTGTAATACATTAATTTGCTGAATGAAGCATGTTTTTTTTTTGGTTTCGAATTATTAGTATTTATGTACTTTCATGTTTTTTTATTATTTGAAAATTAATTTGTGTTTGTATATATTAAAGTATATATATATATATATATATATATATATATATATATATGAAAGTACATAAAAACTAAAAATTATACATGTATATCCATCCATCTCCTACCACTTATTCCTTTTGGGGTCGAGGGGGGCGCTGGTGCCTATCTCAGCTACAATATACTGTATATATGTATATATATATACATATATATATATATATATATATATATATATATATATATATATATATATATATATATATATATATATATATATATATATACACACGTATATATATATACATATGTATATGTATATATACTGTATATATATTGTATATATATACACGCACACATTTATATATATACAGTATGTATATATAAATATATATACATACAGTGAATATATATATATATATATCCAAAAATCATGCACCTGGGGATAGGTTGATTGGCAACTCTTAGTGTGTGAATGTTAAAGTTACTGTAAGTTAAAGTACCAATGATTGTCACACACACACTAGGTGTGGTGAAATGAATCCTTTGCATTTGACCCATCCCCATGACCACCCCCTGGGAGGTGAGGGGAGCAGTAGGCAGCAGCGGTGGCCATGCCCGGGAATCATTTTTGGAGATTTAACCCCCAATTCCAACCCTTGATACTGAGTGCCAAGCAGGGAGGTAATGGCTCCCATTTTTATAGTCTTTGGTGTGACTCTGTTTGAACTCGCGACCTACCCATCTCCGGGCGGACACTCTTAACCACTAGGCCACTGAGTAGGTTTTCCGTCTATCTGTGTTGGCTCTGCGATGACGTAGCGACTTGTCCAGGGTGTACACCGCCTTCTGCAGCTGATATAGTCTCCAGCACCCCCCGCGACCCCAAAAGGGACAAGCAGTAGAAATATGGATGGATGTATACACATATTTAGTTATGTGTATATATATATATATATATGTACACATACATACATATATATATATATATATATATACAGTGGGGCAAAAAAGTATTTAGTCAGCCACCGATTGTGCAAGTTCTCCCACTTAAAATGATGACAGAGGTCTGTAATTTTCATCATAGGTACACTTCAACTGTGAGAGACAGAATGTGAAAAAAAAATCCAGGAATTCACATTGAATTCACAAATTGAGTTTATACCAAAATGGATACATGGATGATACAGCAGAGGATTGGGAGAATGTCATGTGGTCAGATGAAACCAAAATAGAACTTTTTGGTATAAACTCAATACTATATATATATATATATATATATATATATATATATATAGTGGTAGCTGAAATGTTATGCATGCAATTGCATTCAATTCAATTATTTGCAAATTAATTTTGTGTTTACTATCCAGCACAAGGGCCGGCTCTAACATGGAGTCCTCAACATCAGCGCCAATAAAGGGACAGAAAAGGAAAAACAACGCGAGCCACAAGTCGGCTAGGAGGCTAAACGGAAGGCGAGATGAAGTCGGTGAAAATGGGGAACGTGCGCCGCCGATGTCCGTGCTGCCCGACCACCTCCAGCGTCCTATCTCGGGGGAGGAGCTGACGGAGCTACTGCACTACGCCGCTCTGCGGGGAAAACACCGCATAAAGCAGCCAAGGTTATCATCGCCTGCTTCATTTGCAAGAAATAAGCATTAATCAATTGTCATCGTCGTCATAAAACATTTTAATTGTCTCACAAGTGTAAAAAGAAGTTAGGCACTTAATCGTATACCAGGGGTGTCCATAGTGCAGCCACGGTGGCCTTTTGCGGCTTGTAGTTAATTGGCACAATTGTTAGCATTTTGTGCAGGTGTACACCTCAGCGTCAGATATGTTGCTATGGTAACTTAGCTTTTTTTAAGCTAATTTTGTAGGTATACACCTCAGTTCTATTTTGGTAGTTGATGCATCCGGGAGGAGCTCAAACTTAAAATGCTGCTCCTCAACATGGAGAGGAGCCGGATGAGGAGTTCAAGTATCTAGGAGTCTTGTTCACGAGTGAGGGAAGAGTGGATCGTGAGATCGAAAGACGGATCGGTGCGGCGTCTTCAGTGATGCGGACGTTGTACCGATCCGTTGTGGTGAAGAAGGAGCTGAGCCGGAAGGAAAAGCTCTCAATTTACCGGTCGATCTACGTTCCCATCCTCACCTATGGTCATGAACTTTGGGTCATGACCGAAAGGATAAGATCACGGGTACAAGCGGCCGAAATGAGTTTCCTCCGCCGTGTGGCGGGGCTCTCCCTTAGAGATAGGGTGAGAAGCTCTGCCATCCGGGAGGAACTCAAAGTAAAGCCGCTGCTCCTCCACATGGAGAGGAGCCAGATGAGGTGGTTCGGGCATCTGCTCAGGATGCCACCCGAACGCCTCCCTAGGGAGGTGTTTCGGGCAGGTCCGACCGGTCAGAGGCCACGGGGAAGACCCAGGACACGTTGGAAAGACTACGTCTCCCGGCTGGGCTGGGAACGCCTCGGGATCCCCTGGGAGGAGCTGGACGAAGTGGCTGGGGAGAGGGAAGTCTGGGCTTCTCTGCTTAGGCTGCTGCCCCCGTGACCCGTCCTCGGATAAGCGGAAGAAGATGGATGGATGGATGCATGCTAGGGTAGCCTTTTAAAAACATTTTTAAGGACCATAACTGCATGCTACAGTTAGCATTTTAGCATTCCTCAGTGTTTGGGCTGTAAATCTTTGAGCACCACATGTGATGAGGTGGTGACTTGTCCAGGGTGTACCCGGCCTTCTGCCCGAATGCAGCTGAGATAGGCTAAGTAACTATGACAAAAAGGGCGACTTATTATCCGAAAAATACGGTAAAAGAAAACTGGTTTTTTTTAATAAAATTATTGCACGCAAATAATAAATAATGTCCAAAACAAATAAGGCAACATGAGAAGTATTCTGAAGTAAATCTGTACAACAAATATGGGCATCTACATCAACAACATGATTTACCTGACTGGCTGAACAGGACAGGTTGAAAAAAAATATATATATATTTTAAATTTTTGGTGGCGACTTGTCCAGGGTGTACCCCGCCTTCCGCCCGATTGTAGCTGAGATAGGCGCCAGCGCCCCCCGCGACCCCAAAAGGGAATAAGCGGTATGAAATGGATGGATGGATGGATAAAAATCAATTAAGGAGAGGAGCCAGATGAGGTGGTTCGGGCATCTGGTCAGGATGCCACCCGAATGCCTCCCTAGGGAGGTGTTTCAGGCACGTCCAACCGGTAGGAGGCCACGGGGAAGACCAAGGACACGTTGGGAAGACTATGTCTCCCGCCTGGCCTGGGAATGCCTCGGGATCCCCCGGGAAGAGCTAGACGAAGTGGCTGGGGACAGGGAAGTCTGGGCTTCTCTGCTTAGGCTGCTGACCCCGCGACCCGACCTCGGATAAGCGGGAGAAAATGGATGGAAAAATCAATTAAGAATTGTTACAAATAAGAATCGCGATTAATCTGAAAATCAATTTTTTGGACACGCCTACTCCGTCATATATTTTGGTATGTCACTAATGTTACCTGTAAGCATGCTACTGTTAGCATGTTAGCTTCTCTTTTTTTGTTACTCAACGCTACCTGGCCAGCGTGCTCACTGTTGGCATCTCAGTTTGGTTTTATCTCTTCAGCATTCACATGGCATTTCACCAAAATTGCACTTCTACTTCTTTGGAGGGAAAAAAACCTATGTACAGTATACTACTGGTTTTAAAGTGAAAACTACCAAAATGGTCCCCGGGTACTTTCATTTGGCAGTCCCTCAGTGGAAAAAGTTTGGGCACCCCTGTAGTAAAACCTGCAAAAGCCAATGATCTAATTAAAGGCATACTAAAATGAGATTTTATTATTCAAACGGGGATAGCAGGTCCATTCTATGTGTCATACTTGATCATTTCGCGATATTGCCATATTTTTGCTGAAAGCATTTAGTAGAGAACATCGACGATAAAGTTCGCAACTTTTGGTCGCTAATAAAAAAGCCTTGCCTTTACCGGAAGTAGCAGACGATATGATGCGCGTGACGTCACGGGTTGTGGAGCTCTTCACATCCTCACATTGTTTACAATCATGGCCACCAGCAGCAAGAGCAATTCGGACCGAGAAAGCGACGATTTCCCCATTAATTTGAGCGAGGATGAAAGATTCATCGATGAGGAAAGTGAGAGTGAAGGACTAGGGAAAAAAAAAAAGACGAGGGCAGTGGGAGCGTTTCAGATCTTATTAGACACATTTACTAGGATCATTCTGGAAAATCCCTTATCTGCTTATTGTGTTACTAGTGTTTTAGTGAGATTATATGGTCGCACCTGTACAACCTGAAGGTCGGCCCCGCACCTTTCTTCAGCACCAGTCGACGGGTGGTGGTGATGCCCATCTCCGCCCTTCGCAAGGGACCCTCTTCGAAACACGATCTTTCGAAATGATCGCTGCATAATACACTGTACTTTGTGTGTGTGGTCCAATCCAACCGTGTTCGCTTGACATCTCTGTTCCATATTAAAGCTTGACTGTCATCTTTCGGTAATGTAAACAATGAAACACCGGCTGTGTTTGTGTTGCTAACGGCGGCCGCAATACACCGCTTCCCACCTACAGCTTTCTTCTTTGACGTCTCCATTATTCATTGAACAAATTGCAAAAGATTCAGCAACACAGATGTCCATGATACTGTGGAATTATGCGATGAAAACAGACGACTTATAGCTGGGAACGGTGCTGGAACAAAATGTCCTCCGCAATGTTTTAGCATGATACTTCCGCGCAAAATTTAAAATTGCAATCTAGTAAACTAAACCGGCCGTATTGGCATGTGTTGCAATGTTAATATTTCATCATTGCTATATAAACTATCAGACTGCGTGGTCGGTAGTAGTGGGTTTCAGTAGGCTTTAATTCACCCATTTGTCTCCCTTTTAGTTGGTTTCGTCTGTCCGGGAGTGTGGAAGGCATCAATGTGGTGGTGGTGGAGGGCGTGAGCCAAAGTGACTTTTACAAACACTACGTCACTCTGAGGAGCCTGAGGACCAATTACACCACTGTAAGTAGAGCTTATAGTGCAGATGGACATAATGTAGCGCATTGTTTACCATGTTTCTCGCTGACTGCTTAAGAGAGTCACCTTCACGCCATCGAACAGCAACCTGCTTTCTGGGATATTCAGCAGTGACGTCGCCACTTTGGATGGATCCTGTGTGGGCGGAGCAGAGAAAGAGAGCAGCAAGTTGCACAAAGGTGAGACTTAACATATTTCATGTAATTTGGCCCTATATCTCGTCCCTATGGGGTTTCACAGGCTTTTTTTGGTGATTGTTTGCCGCCAAAAATGCCTGAATGTTTTTTTCAGACTTACAGGGACCTTCTCTTTTGCAGGGAAGAGTCACCACAGATTATTTATTCTAAGGCGAGGGATAGGTTTCTGGACTCCCTGCGACCAGTGTTAATTTTGACAGCAAAATTTGATTTAGTTTTGGTCATAGTCTTTTGACAAAAATGTAATTTAGTTTTAGTCATAATTTAGTTATTTAAATTGTTTTAGTTTTAGCCTAGTTTTAGTTGAAGAAATATCATAAGATTATAGTCGATGAAAACTACAGTAGATTTAGTCGACTAAAGCAGTGGTCCCCAACCACCGGGCCCGATTGGTACCGGGCCGCAGATTAATTTTTTATTCATTTTTATTTAAAAAAAAAAATATATATATATTTTAATTTTTTATTTTTTATTAAATCAACATAAAAACACAATATACACTTACAATTAGTGCACCAACCACAAAAACCTCCCTTTTTCATGACAAAGAAAAAAAAAAAAAAAAAGGATTCTTCCCCCCCCCGGGCCGCGGGACAAATTATTAAGCGTTGACGGGTCCGCTGATACAAAAAGGTTGGGGACCACTGGACTAAAGAGTAATATGTAAACTTTCCCTTCAATTTCTGAAAGTCAAAGCAAAACAGCGGAAAAATCACCGATACAAGTTGTATTTTGATGAAAATCATGTCTCAAATTTAGTATTTCACGAGTAAGCCGTGTAATAGACGGATAACGCCGAGTGAGTTGTATGTTGTGGAAAATGCTTGCCTGTGTGTGGACTTCGGGGTGATTCGACTGTAAATGTCGCTTCAAGTTTGTTGTGTTTTTCCCCGGAATCCTCACGCTGCATTTCTTACACTGCGTCTTGTTATCTTTGACGTCAAATATAAAATTTCCCCATATGTCCTCTCTCCTCTACCTCCCCGGCGTTGACATGTTGTCTTCTGCAGCGCGTTTACGTAACTTCCTTACCACGTCGCTCTGATTGGTTCCCTTCCCAACTCCTCCCGCCTTTTCGTAACGAAATGAGTTCCGATTGGATCCCGTCTCTGGCAGACATTTTCGTCTCGTTTTTATTCGTTGACGAATATGTCAATACACCTCGTCATCATCTTAGTCCTCATAAATTATTTTTTATTTAGTTATTGTCTCGTTTTAGTCAGAAAAAAAAAGGTCTTTGACGATAACTATGACGAAAAATTTTCGTCAGCAAAATTAACACTGCCCGCAACCCCGATAGGGACAAGCAGTAGAAAATGGATGGATGTTATCGGGCTGGTTATTAATAATAAAACATTAATATCATAAAAATGTAATAGAAACATTTTTTGCAGCACTAGATTGTGGAGATTTTGACATGGTGGGGTTGTCTGTTTATGAATATTAACCAGAGGCGGGTAGAATAGCCAGAAATTGTACTCAAATAAGAGTACTGTTACTTTAGAAATGCATTACTCAAGTAAAAGTAAGGAGTAGTCACCCAAATATTAACTTGAGTAAAAGTAAAAAGTATGTTGTGAAAAAACTACTTAAGTACTGAGTAACTGATGAGTAACCTGTTTGTTTAATGATGACGGCAACAAGTAATGCACAAAAGCATAAAAACAGCAATGAACAAATTCGAGCCAGGAATATCTCTTAAGAAACTAAAACAATATTATATATTAAATAATATATATTTGGTTTTACACTGTATTGGAAAAAAATTTGAAAATGAATTTTACCTTTGCAACCTCATTATAATATTGGCTAAGTTTTATATTCATAAATGTAAGTTTCTCAATACCCGACCTGTTTTTTGTGCCTTTAAAAATGATTTAGAACTCTACATTAAAATACTCTACCTCTAACAACAAAAAAGCTGTGAAAACAATGATGCTGTGTTCCAAATTTAAGTTATTTACTGAGATTGAGTGAGCCTATGGCTTTACACTGTTTATTTTATATATATATTTTTTTGCATTGTATTTTAGTTACTTTGAATGTACAATCCCCTGGTGCTGTTTTGTACGGTTCTTATACTGTTTTGTACTTTTTTTGTACTTACTTTGATTATTATTTTCAACTGTTTGTAAATGTTGAAATTTATAAATAAAGGTTTATAAATAAATGAAAAAAAATGTGCAGTTAATCAGGTGACCGCCTGGCTCGGTTTGATTAGTGAAACGGAGTCAAACGTCACCAGTGACTGCATTTGATTGGTGAAACGCAGGCATGTGATAGATCCTACTTCGAAGGTCTGTCTGACAAACCAAAACAAACAAAGCGTGCATTAACAGATCGATAAAAGTTAGTAGCGAGTAGCAAGCTGAATGTAGATAAATGGAGCGGAGTAAAAGTAGCGGTTTTTTTTCTATAAATATACTCAAGTGAAGTGAATTAAATTTATATAGCGCTTTTTCTCTAGTGACTTAAAGAGCTTCACATAGTGAAACCCAATATCTAAGTAACATTTAAACCAGTGTGGGTGGCACTGGGAGCAGGTGGGTAAAGTGTCTTGCCCAAGGACGCAACGGCAGTGAGTAGGATGGCGGAAGCGGGAATCGAACCTGCAACCCTCAAGTAAAAGTATGTTGCATTAAAACTACTTTTAGAAGTACAATTTATCCCAAAAGTTACTCAATTAGATGTAACGGAGTAAATGTAGCGCGTTACTACCCACCTCTGATAATACCACAATAATAGTAGTTAATAAAAAAAACTAATAATAAGACAAAAAAAATGTTGCAGCACAAACGAATGGGACTAGTTTGGAAATATTTTGACAAGGCGTGTGGCTGGTAATGAATATGAATGGTCTACTGTGAACTGTTGAGAGCAATTAATAGTGTTAATTTTTGTTGTCAAATGAGAAGATGAGAGATTATCATTACACTTCAACATCTCTAACATTGCTGGCGAACCCTTGAAGATGTAATTGTATTTATTGTGTGTGTTAGTGCTGACGACTCACCCGGTCGTGACCAAGTTTGGGACGAGGAGGCGCGGTCTGACGGCCTACTTGCTCCCACTGCAGGAGATGATCAAGCGACGTTACCCGGTCAAAGGTGGCCGCCTCCTCTCCTCTTCCTCCTCCTCGTGGTCACCGTCAACCTCTCACTTCCCGTTCTTCGCCCCTCGCTGCAGGCATGCCGGGTTTCGAGGAGTTTACCTGCACCGACAGCGATGACTTCGTCACGGACGCCAGTCCCCTGTTCGGACTGGACTGCGAAATGGTGAGATGGCTAAAAACACTTCCTGTGTTTAACCCCGCCCCATATCCCCCTTTCCTGGTGTTTCCTCACTGTTGGTGTCGGCAGTGTTACACGGTGCGAGGCAACGAGCTGACCAGAGTCTCCCTGGTGGACTGCCAGGGGAAGTGCGTGCTGGACCAGCTGGTGAAGCCTGACAACAAAATACTCAACTACCTCACGCGGTGAGCACACATCATCCGTTAAATGACAACTACCGGCTGCCTAAAATGGGCATAAAAAAAAAAAGTTAAAATGTGTAAATAAATGGAAACACAATGACAACAAGAATAAGTCAAATAAATACCATGGCAGTCTAAAACAATTATAATGAAATAGGATATTAATAAAGCAGAGTGTCCTCCAATAAACACATAAGGTTGGTCTTTTCATTAGAGATGTCCGATAATGGCTTTTTTGACGATTTCCCGATTTCGTCCAACTCCTAATTACCGATATCAACCGATACCGATATATACAGTCGTAGAATTAACACATTATTAGGGATGATGTTTGAAAATAAATTATCGAGTTTGAGCCCATTATCGAATCCTGTCATCGAACCGATTCCTTATCAATTCTCTTATCGAATCCAGATAGGTTGTTATATATGAAAAAAAACACAATATTTGGTTTCACAAAAGCTCACTTTTATTTTATAATAAAAAAAAAAAAAAAAATAAGTAATGACTGTTACCCCCCTAAATAAATATGACTGTTACCCAAAGTATATTAAGTGGGATTTTTCAGAAAAACAAATTTATACAGTAACACAAAAACAACCTGTCTCTGTGATCACTATAGGTTTATAAATAATAACATAGTCCATCCATCCATCCATCCATCCATCCATCTTCTTCCGCTTATCCGAGGTCGGGTCGCGGGGGCAGCAGCCTAAGCAGGGAAGCCCAGACTTCCCTCTCCCCAGTCACTTCGTCCAGCTCTTCCCGGGGGATCCCGAGGCGTTCCCAGGCCAGCCGGGAGACATAGTCTTCCTAACGGGTCCTGGGTCTTCCCCGTGGCCTCCTACCGGTTGGATGTGCCATAAACACCTCCCTCGGGAGGCATCCTGACCAGATGCCCGAACCACCTCATCTGGCTCCTCTCGATGTGGAGGAGCAGTGGTTTTACTTTGAGTTCCTCCCGGATGGCAGAGCTTCTCACCCTATCTCTAAGGGAGAGCCCCGCCACACGGCGGAGGAAACTCATTTCGGCCGCTTGTACCCGTGACCTTATCCTTTCGGTCATGACCCAAAGCTCATGACCATAGGTGAGGATGGGAACGTAGATCGACCGGTAAATTGAGAGCTTTGCCTTCCGGGTCAGCTCCTTCTTCACCACAACAGATCAGTACAACGTCCGCATTACTGAATACGCCGCACCGATCCGCCTGTCGATCTCACGATCCTCTCTTCCCCCACTCGTGAACAAGACTCCTAGGTACTTGAACTCCTCCACTTGGGGCAGGGTCTCCTCCCAAACCCGGAAATATAAATGTATAAATAATAACATAGTGTTAAATAAAATCAGTCCATTGGGCACATAAATTGATACACGTGGACCCCGACTTAAACAAGTTGAAAAACGTATTGGGGTGTTACCTTTTAGTGGTCAATTGTACGGAATATGTACTGTACTGTGCAATCTACTAATAAAAGTATCAATCAATCAAAATCTTCTATCTATCTATCTATCTATCTATCTATCTATCTATCTATCTATCTATCTATCTATCTTAATGAATAAATGATGATGAACAAATGATGATAAATAAATAGCAATAATAATAAATAAACAATAATAGAATGTTATTTACAAATTTGAGCAAACTGGAATATTTGTAGAAGATAGTATGTATGCTGCGCTAAAAACAATAACACATTACGTAAATGTATTGTTGCATTTGAACAACTGCATTGTTGATAATCGAGGTAAATTATTGGTATTGTTTATTATCAATAGCGCTATTTCTATTGGTATTCATATTGCCCCTGTTGTAATGTAATAATGCTCATTGTCATTTCTGTGTTATTATTTATTTGGCTAACTGCTTCTTTGCTATCACTTTTACCATCATATTTTGTACATATCGTATTTGCTGATGTTGCTCTGTTGTTGTTATTGTTGTGTTTGCTGTTTTTTTGTTTTTGTCTCTCCATCTAATCACCCTCTTGTCCCCACAATTTCCCCCTCTGTCTTCCTTTTTTTCTCATTCTGTCCCTTCCTGCTCTGGCCCAGCTGCACCAGATGATAATATAAATACATTTAGTAAAGTCAAATACAAAAACGGCAACAAGTGAAGTATCCCACACTTCTCTTTTGTCAAGTAAGTATGGGCATCTACATCATTTATAGCAGGGGTCGGTAACCCAAAATGTTGAAAGAGCCATATTGGACCAAAAATACAAAAACAAATCTGTCTGGAGCCGCAAAACACATTTAAAAGCCATGTTACATACAGATAGTGTGTAATGAGATATAAATTGAATCAAGAGGACTTAAAGGAAACTAAATGAGCTCAAATATAGCTACAAATGAGGCATAATGATGCAATATGTACATATAGCTAGCCTAAATAGCATGTTAGCATCAATTAGATTGCAGTAATGCAGGGACCAAATATGTCTGATAAGCACTCCACACAAGTCAATAACATCAACAAAACTGACCTTTGTGCATTCACACACAACGTTAAAAGTTTGGTTGACAAAGTGAGACAGAAAAAGAAGTGGCATAAAACACGTCCTAGAAAGTCGGAGAAAGTTGTACATGTAAACAAACCACGGCGAGTTCAAAGACCGCCAAAATTAGTAGGACAAAACGGCGAGGCAACGAGCTGACCAGAGTCTCCCTGATGGACTGCCAGGGGAAGTGCGTGCTGGACCAGCTGGTGAAGCCTGACAACAAAGTACTCAACTACCTCACGCGGTGAGCACACATCATCCGTTAAATAAAAACTACCGGCTGCCTATAATGGGCAAAAAAAAAAAAAAAGTTAAAATGTGTAAATAAATGGAAACACAATGACAACAAGAATAAGTCAAATAAATACCATGGCAGTCTAAAACAATTATAATGAAATAGGATATTAATAAAGCAGAGTGTCCTCCAATAAACACATAAGGTTGGTCTTTTCATTAGAGATGTCCGATAACGGCTTTTTTGCCGGTTTGCCGATATTGTCCAACTCCTAATTACCGATACCGATATCAACCGATACCGATATATACAGTGATGGAATTAACACATTATTAGGGATTATGTTTGATAAGGAATTATCGAGTTCGAGCCCATTATCGAATCCTCTTATCGAACCGATTCCTTATCGATTCTCTTATAAATTCCAGATAGGTTGTTGTATATGAAAAAACCCCACAATAGCCATATTACATACAGATAGTGTGTAATGAGATATAAATTGAATCAAGAGGACTTAAAGGAAACTAAATGAGCTCAAATATAGCTACAAAGGAGGCATAATGATGCAATATGTACACGTAGCTAGCCTAAATAGCATGTTAGCATCGATTAGCATGCAGTAATGCAGGGACCAAATATGTCTGATAAGCACTCCACACAAGTCAATAACATCAACAAAACTCACCTTTGTGCATTCACACACAACGTTAAAAGTTTGGTTGACAAAGTGAGACAGAAAAAGAAGTGGCATAAAACACGTCCTAGAAAGTCAGAGAAAGTTGTACATGTAAACAAACCACGGTGAGTTCAAAGACCGCCAAAATTAGTAGGACAAAACGGCGCTCGCCAAATACTTGAATCAGTGAAGCATGTTTAATACAAACAGTGTGCTTTATAACAATTAGGGAGGTTTGTGTCACGTTTGTCCTCCTGCAGAAACCCTATTAAAACTAAAAAAATATTTTTTCCCTTCATCTTTTTCCATTTTTCATACATTTTTGAAAAAGCTCCAAAGAGCCACTAGGGGTTTGCCGACCCCCGATCTATAGGATTTGCCTGAGAAGCTGGACAAACGATTACTAAATAAAAACGGTCCTGGAATGTAATGTAAAATAATGATTCAGAAATGGGATTAAAAATCCAATCTCGACTACTATTATTCTGTGTGCAGGTTTTCCGGCATCACGGCGGCCATGATGCAGCCGGTCCAAACCAAGCTTCGCAATGTCCAAGCTGAGCTGAGGAGGTTGTTGCCCAGAGACGCGGTCCTGGTGGGGCACTCCATCAATAATGACCTGAAGGCCCTCAAAGTTGGTCGAATACTCTCTCACGTTGTTGCCGTGGCAACACTCTGAGCTCCCATTTTGATCGTCCCTGTTGCAGCTGATCCACCCTCACCTGATTGACACCTCGCTGCTGTACAGGAGAGAGCTCGGAAAGATGTTCAAACTGAAGGTTCTGGCCTGTACCGTGCTCCAGTAAGTCGCTTATTAATACTTATTATGTCATTTATTTCCTGCTTCCGTCGTCATTCCTACTTCTGCATTAGGAGGCAGATCCAAATGAATAACAAGATAGGTCACGACCCTACTGAGGACGCTTTGGCGGCATTACAGCTGGCTCAGTACTTCATAAGAAGTGGACCTCTGCAGGTAACAACACTTTCTATCCAAATGTAAAAAAACAAAAAACAAAAAAAATTTAATGCAGGGGTGTCCTAAGTGTGCAATTAATTTTTTAACAGCCTGTGGCACAATCTAAATTAAATAAAACTAATATAAAACAAAACTTCCATGCAGGCTGTTTTTTTTTAAACTATTATTGCTAAAAATATAATAATGAATCAAAAACAATGTTGTTATAAAAAAATGGCCTATTAAAGGGTTCAATTACTCATCAATCATTCCACTTTGAAATCATTTTTTGGGGGAAATATGGCATATTTTATGTTTGCCATACAAAGAATTAAGTTTTCTAAGACAAAAAAGGCATGAAACGAACAAGGAAAAAAAATAATAATAATAAAAAAAAAAATCCGTATAATTCAACAGATGGATTAGAAGTTGTTCTAGAGACTTACGTGTTGAAAGTTAAACAAAAAAAGCTTTAAACACTTTAATGAGTGATCCCTTTTGGATCATCAAATTTTTTTTTAAACTGTCATTGTTAAAAAACAAATTAAAAGCAAGTGGAATGAAAGAGCAAACAGATTAAACGTAACGATAATTTTTTTAGAGTTTGACACTAATAAAACAAAACTTCTATGCAGGCTGTATTTTTTTAAACTGTTATTGCTCGAAAAATAATAATGAATCAAAAACAATGTTGTTATAAAAAATTGGCCTATTCAAGGCTCCAATTATTTATCATCAAATATTTCCACTTTGAAATAATTTTTGGGGGGGAAATATGGCATATTTTATGTTTGTCATATAAAAAATTAAGTTTTCCATGACAAAAAGGGCATAAAACGAGCAAGGAATATATATATATTTTTTTTAATCCTTATAATCATCGGATGGATTTGAAGTTGATCTAGAGACTTACGTACGTGTTAAAAGTTAAACAAAAAAAGCTTTAGACACTTTAATGAGTGTGACCCTTTAGGGTCCTCAAGGTTTTCTTTAAACGGTCATTGTTAAAAAAAACAAAAAAAACTAATTAAAATCAAGTGGAATAAAAGAGCAAACAGATTAAATGTAACAGGATTTTTTTTTTTATGTTGACACTAATAAAACAAAACTTCCATGCAGGCTGTTTTTTTAAACAATTACATGACATTCAATTTTCCATTTTACATTTTTTGGGGGGTAAAATTGTGCTATGTTGTGATACAACGAGGATCTTTTTTGACAAAAAGGGCATAAAACATAAACATTTTTATTTTACTTTATAGTGATATATAGACCTAAAGTTGATCCAGAGATTTAAGCGGTGAAATAAAAAAAGAAAAAGGCCTATTAGTATTATTTAGAGGATTTATTTATATCACAAAGAATTTTAGTAGGATTTTTAAAAAAAACTGTCTAAACTCAAAAAAATATTAATGAATTAAAATTAATGTATATTATATATGATATAATATATTATATATGGAATACATATTAGATTATATATTCCACTTTGAAATTTTGGGGTAGAGGGAATATTGGATATTTTGTGATTTTGCCATAAAAACCAAAAGGGTATTTTTTAATTTATATTGACAGATAGATCTTCAAGTTGATCTAGAGCAGTGGTCCCCAACCTTTTTGTCTCCGCGGACCGGATGGTAGGGGGGGGTGTCCTTTTTTTTTTTTTGTCATGAAAAAGGGAGATTTTTGTGGTTGGTTTTTTGGTTGTTTTTTAAAAAAATAAAAATTAATAAAAAACTTTTCTGCGGCCCGGTGCCAATCGGGCCACGGCCCGGTGGTTGGGGACCACTGATCTAGAGCACACATTCTCAAACTGCAGTACTCTGGCTCCATCTAGTGGTACACCGAATAATCACTTGATTCATGTTCAGTGGTTTAAAGACAGTGTTACTGTTCAAACTATGTGTAATGTTACTGTGGCCAAAATGAATATACTTGTCAAATAAAACCTCTGCCTTGTCTTTAATGACTACTCAGGCCTACTACGCTACTGTATTTAAATTTTGGTCATTATGGCGGTACTTGAAGGGCCAAGTGTTTTCCAAGGTGGTACTTGGTGACAACAACTGATGTACATATTTAAACACTGAATAATAATAATAATCATTTAGAAAATACATATGACTTATTTTTAACATTCTTCTGACTTAGACCGTTTTGAGTCCTTGGGGCAACACTTAAAGGCTAATAAATTTGATATATTGTCTTGGTTTTGTAAAACACTAGAATGTTCCCTGGCATGTTTAAATATTTTACCGTGGAAAAGGTTTGGATGCCCCTGGTCTAAATAGATGCAATACAACACGTGTAATTCTGAGTGTATCACAGTTTCTGCTGTTTTAAGCCTCTCACGCCCCTAGGAACTAAGTTTGATGCAACCAGACATGTGTGCGAATAAGCAGGCGCCCCGAGAGTGTGCAGGTGTACTGAAGAAGTGACGTGCACGCTGTCCTTTGTGTCAGGTTGTTGAGAATCACCTGGAGGAACTTTGGGGTTTGAGACCACAAGAAGAGTCCACGCAGACTGAACCAGAGCTGAGTGCGAGTGGCAGGTACGGACATTGTTTAGTTAATGTTACCGAGATCGATCAAGGGCAGATTTTTGTGGTAAAGTACGTTAGTACCCCGGCTGACAAGCGGTTCACTATGTGTCTCTAGGTCGGTGTTTTTCAACCTTTTTTTAACCAAGGCGCATTTTTTTCTTTGAAAAAATCCGGAGGCACACCACCAGCAGAAATCATAAAAAAAAATGAAACTCAGTAGACAATAAAAAGTCGTTGTAGAAATTGTTGGTAAGAATTTAAACCATAATCGACAATGCTTTACTATAACTCGTCTCAAAGTAGGTGTACTGTCACGACTACAGATGTCCGATAATGGCTTTTTTGCCGGTATCCGACTCTTAATTACCGATAACAATATATACAGTCGTGGAATTAACACATTATTATGCCTAATTTTGTTGTGATGCCCCGCTGGATGCATTAAACAATAATAACAAGGTTTTCCAAAATAAATCAACTCAATTTATGGAAAAAAATGCCAACATGGCACTGCCATATTTGTTATTGAAGTCACAGAGTGCATTATTTTTTTTAACATGCTTCAAAACAGCAGCTTGGAATTTGGGACATGCTCTCCATGACAGAGCATGAGGAGGTTGAGGTGGGCGGGGTTGTATAGTGTAGCGTCCTGGAAGAGTTAGTGCTGCAAGGGATTCTGGGTATTTGTTCTGTTGTGTTTATGTTGTGTTACAGTGCGGATGTTCTCCCGAAATGTGTTTGTCATTCTTGTGTGGTGTGGGTTCACAGTGTGGCGCATATTTGTAACAGTGTTAAAGTTGTTTATTCGGCCACGCTCAGTGGGACCTGTATGGCTGTTGACCAAGTATGTCTTGCATTTACTTGTGTGTGTGAAATGGCGTGGATATTGTGTGACACGGCGGCACGCAAAGGTTTATTGGCGCTCTGTACTTCTCCCTACGTCCGTGTAAACAGCAGCGTTTTAAAAAGTCATACATTTTACTTTTTGAAACCGATACCGATAATTTTGAAATCAATACCGATAATTTCCGACATTAGATTTTAAAGGCAGTATGATATTATCGGACATCTCTGGTCACGACCCATCACATCACACTGTGACCTATTTTGAGTTTTTTCCTTGAATAGTGTTTTAGGTCTTGTCATGTGCTCCTATTTTGGTGGTTTTTCCTGTTTTGTTGGTATTTTCCTGTTGCAGTTACATGTCTTCCTTTGAGCGCTATTCCACGCCCCTGCTTTGTTTTAGCAATCAAGAACATTTAAGTAATTGGTATCTTTTTTTGTGTGCACATTGTTGATTGTCACACTGCAAAAATTGAAATCTAAGTAAGATTATATATCTCAAATAAGATAAGATATTACAGCTTGTTGCTAAGCTTTTAGGACCTATATTGAGTAAAACATGCTTGAAACTATAATATCAACTGTTGCAAAGCTGTGTCATCAACACTCACAACTATAACACTACTTTTTTAAAGTAATAATTTCTTATTTCATGCATGAAAAAAAAAATCATGACATTGACACCATTGTGTCTTATAATTAAAACAGATGACAGCCAAAAGGACTTTGCTGTTTTATTTTCAATGAAACAATATAAAAATGCGTACTCATATGGTAGTACGGTTGTTATTTGTGAGAATGTACTTATTTTAAGGTATTTTTGGGTTCGAAAGTTTTGACAAGCCAATTTTTTCTTATTCTATTGGCAGATAATTTTGCTTGGTTCAAATAAAATATCCCAAATTTTTGTATTTTTTTTTTTTCTTGTTTTGGAACACCGACTTTTTGTAGTGCATGTCATGTACTTAGTGGAAGCCTTCTCTGCTCCACACGCTGTAAGTCTTTGCTGTTGTCCAGCATTCTGTTTTTGTTTACTTTGTCGCCAGTTCAGTTTTAGTTTCGTTCTGCATAGCCTTTTCTTAGGGGCACTCACCTTATGTTTATTTTTGGTTTAAGCAATACATACCTTTTTAGCTGCACACTGCCTACCGCTGTCGCCTTCATATTGTGATCACGACAAACCAATGTTCCCGACATCTACAAAGCAATTAGCTACCGGCTGCCACCTACTGATATGGAAGAGTATAACATGGTTACTCTGCCGAGCTCTATGGTTGAAAACACTGGTCTAGGTCTGGGTACCAAATTCAATACTTCAATAGGCATCGACCTAATTCCGTTGTTGCAACCAGGTATTGATTCACTTATAATCAAACGGTGCCATGTTTCGATACCTGCATGTGACATCACATCCGGTTGCAGACTAAACACGGGCTCACGTAAACAATCAGGCAAGCAGCACTCAGCCAAACTCTCTCCAAGTCATGTTGCAATTTTCAACACCAAAAAAAGCAAGTATGCTTGGTAGAAAACGCTCAAAACATAAAGTAGGGCTCCACTATTCCAAAATGCGCTAGTAGCATTAGTGATTTTACAAGGCGATTTCAATACCTCCACATTTCGTAATAAAAACTACTACTAAGATGCACATTACAATCAAACAGCTGGTGTGTCAAAAGCACAATACTTCCAGTACAAACATTTTGTAGGGCGCAACAGAAACCATTCAACCTTTTGAAAAAAGCTACTTGCTCGTTAGTCAACACACTATACACACTATAAAGTACTACAATCTAATGTTTTGGAGGTGCAACTGCATTGCAAATGAGACTTAATAGTATAAGAACACATGTGATATAAGAACTGGACAGCACAGTTATCATAATCATCTTATTTTGAATGTTACATTAAAAATTTTTTTTTTTTTTAAACAATTAACATTTATTAACATACATAAAAGTCGAGAAAATAGGTACCATTCCATGTGTCTCCATACACAGTTTGGAATTGCTTTGCTGAATTAATAAAAATTCCCTTCATTACGGTAAATAAAAATCATCTCTTCATATATTTAGTACCATCAAGTAGCATTATCACTGGAGGACAAGGCTATCTTACACACCAAATAACAGCTGATAGCTAAGCTAGCTTTTAACGCCATTACATGCTAAGTAACTAAGTGTACTATCGATAATTGTTAAGTTAAAGTATCAATGATAGATAGTCACACACACACTAGGTATGGGGATTTTTTTTCCTCTGCATTCGACCCATCCCCTTGATCACCCCTTGGGAGGTGAGGGGAGCAGTGAGCAGCAGCGGTGGCCGCGCCCGGGAATACTTTTTGGTGATTTAACCCCCAATTCCAACCCTTGCTGCTGAGTGCTAAGCAGGGAGGTAATGGGTCCCATTTTTTTAGTCTTTGGTATGACTCAGCCGGGGTTTGAACTCACGATCTACCGATCTCAGGGCGGACACTCTAATCACTTGGCCACTGAGCGCTTAGGTTGATTTTTTTTTTTTTTTTACTGTCAATGTTTAAAAACTCTGAAAATAATTCCCTGCGTTTTTGAGGGCAAGAACTAAAAGGTTTAATTAATTAACAATCAATCAATCAATGTTTATTTATATAGCCCTAAATCACAAATGTCTCAAAGGACAACAGATAATAGTTGTTGCTTTTGTTTAGTTATTGTCTACTCTTAACTTTGTTCTCATCACTTTACTATTTTATTTCATTATTTTCATCTCGTGCAGGTTTCTTGACGTGTTACAGCGACTCGGCAGGTCTGTTTCCTACCTCGGGAAGCGCTCTGACATCACCTTACACCCGGCCAATCAGCTGTGGCTGCACTCTGACAAAGAAGTGAGTGTCTAGCTCCGCCTCCTTGGGCGCACTACCACTTCACCCAAGGATGGGATGATACAGATGACACAATGTTTTATGGTGGAAATACAAAATAAATCACAAAAACTAGACCAGAGGTGTTCAAATCCACTGAAAAATTAAAGCATGGGGAGGGTGGGCATTTTGATATTATTTTCAAATTCAAACCCTATACAATTTTTTTTTAACCTATAGAAATCCAGGGCCTCCAAAAGGGTCTCAATATATATATATATATATATATATATATATATATATATATATATATATATACATACATATATATTTATTTATTAAAAGTCCTAAATTATATATATTTTTTCAATTTCTAGATCAAATGTGAGTGTGAATGTTGTTTGTCTATCTGTGTTGGCCCTGTGATGAGGTGGCGACTTGTCCGGGGTGTACCCCGCCTTCCGCCCAAATGCAGCGGAGGTAGGCCCCCCCGCGACTCCGAAAGGGACAAGCGGTAGAAAATGGATAGATCAACTTCACATTTGTCGGTATAAAGTTTAATATTTTTTTGTTTATTTTTTGTTATATGCTTTTTTCGTTAATGAAAACCTTGTTTTTTATATTTAAAAAAACAAAATATGCAACATTTGCACCAAATGATGTGAAAAATAATAGGAGCTTTAAATAGGTCAATAATTCATTAAATTAAAAAAAAAAAAAAATGTTTCCATTAGATTGACTTTGATTCATTAATATTTTTTGAGCAATGACAGATAAAAAAAAAATTCCACTAAAATTCTCAGGGAGAGTATAGGGCCCCACTCATAAAAGTGTTAAAAATCATACATTCTTCCTTTTTTTTTATTTTTTTACCTTCAATGCTTGAATCTCTAGATGAACTTTAGATCTATCTGTCGATTATAGTTTGTTTTTTTTCTCATGTTTTTTTGGTTAGTTTTATGCCCTTTTTATCGTAATTTAAAAAAAAAATTTTTTAGGGTGAACACAAAATTTGCAATTTTTACCCCCAAAATATCTAAAAAAATTAATATTTAATGTGATGTAATTGGAGCTTCAACAAGTCATAACAACAGTAATTTCGATTCATTATCATATTTGAGCAATGACAATTTTTGAAGAAAAAAAAACAGCCTGCAAGACAGCAGCTTGTGTTAATGGAGTCAATATTGCTACTTTTTCTCGTTGTTATTTTATTCAACTTTTTTTCTTTTTTTTTTTTTTGTAAAAATATTTTAAGAATGTGCCACAGGCCGGTAAAAAAACAGCTGCGGGCCGCACTTTGGACATCTGTGATCTAGACCAGAGTTTTTCAACCACAGTGCCGCGGCACACTAGTGTGCCGTGAGATACAGTCTGGTGTGCCATGGGAGATTATTTAATTTCACCTATTCGGGTTAAAAATATTTTTTTGCAAACCAGTAATTATAATCCGCAAATAATGTGCTGTTGTTGAGCGTCTGTACTGTCTGGAGATCGGCAGACTTAGCACGTTGCACTCTTCCATATCAGTAGGTGGCAGCAGGTGGCTAATTGCTTTGTAGATGTCGGAAACCGCAGGAGGCAGTGTGCAGGTAAAAAGGTATCTAATGCTTAAACCAAAAATAAACAAAAGGTGAGTGCCCCTAAGAAAATGCATGGAAGCTTAGGGAAGGCTATGCAGAAAGAAACTAAAACTGGACTGGCTACAACGTAAACAAAAACAGAATGCTGGACGACAGCAAAGACTTACTGTGGAGCAAAGACAGCGTCCACAAAAAGTACATCCGAACATGACATGACAATCAACAATGTCCCCACAATAAAGGATAAAAACAACTGAAATATTCTTGATTGCTAAAACAAAGCAGGTGTGGGGAATAACAGTCAGGGAAGACATGAAACTGCTATAGGAATATACCAAATAATGAGAAAAAGCCACCAAAACAGGAGCGCATGATAAGAACTAAAACACTACACACAGGAAAACAGCAAAAAAATCAAAATAAGTCATGGCGTGATGTGACAGGTGGTGACAGTACACCTACAGTGGGGCAAAAAAGTATTTAGTCGGCCACCGATTGTGCAAGTTCTCCCACTTAAAATGATGACAGAGGTCTGTAATTTTCATCATAGGTACACTTCAACTGTGAGAGACAGAATGTGATAACAAAATCCAGGAATTTACATTGTAGGAATTTTAAAGAATTTATCTGTAAATTACGGTGGAAAATAAGTATTTGGTCAACCATTCCAACCTCTCACGGAGAAGGAGGTTTTGGCTCAAAATCTCACGATACATGGCCCCATTCATTCTTTCCTTAACACGGATCAATCGTCCTGTCCCCTTAGCAGAAAAACAGCCCCAAAGCAGGATGTTTCCACCTCCATGCTTCACAGTAGGTATGGTGTTCTTGGGATGCAACTCAGTATTCTTCTTCCTCCTAATACAACATGTTGGGTTTATACCAAAAAGTTCTATTTTGGTTTCATCTGACCACATGACATTCTCCCAATCCTCTGCTGTATCATCCATGTATCCATTTTGGTATAAACTCAACTCGTCGTGTTTGGAGGAAGAAGAATACCGAGTTGCATCCCAAGAACACCACACCTACTGTGAAGCATGGGGGTGGAAACATCATGCTTTGGGGCTGTTTTTCTGCTAAGGGGACAGGACGATTGATCCGTGTTAAGGAAAGAATGAATGGGGCCATGTATCGTGAGATTTTGAGCCAAAACCTCCTTCCATCAGTGAGAGCTTTGAATGGTTGACCAAATACTTATTTTCCACCATAATTTACAAATAAATTCTTTAAAATTCGTACGATGTGAATTCCTGGATTTTTTTTCACATTCTGTCTCTCACAGTTGAAGTGTACCTATGATTAAAATTACAGACCTCTGTCATCGTTTTAAGTGGGAGAACTTGTACAATCGGTGGCTGACTAAATACTTTTTTGCCCCACTGTGCTTTGAGACAAGAGCTATAGGGATGCATGCTTGGTGATGGTTTAAAGTCATATCCAACAATTGCGAGAAGGACTTTTTATTGTCTATATCAGCTGCTGAGTTTCATTTTTTTATGTTTTGTGCTGGTGGTGTGCCTCCGCATTTTTTCAATGAAAAAAATGTGCCTAGGCTCAAAAAAGGTTGAAAAACACTGATCTAGACTAAGCCCTCAGAAGAGTGCAGTTCCACCCCGGTCCTGTACATGGTAGTAGTGCATCACCCCCAAACACAGGGGCCTGTTGGATCACTGCCACGGTCTGTCTAATACAAGCGGAATGTAACCGTCCAAAAGAATCAAAATTAACAAAAAAAAATAAAATCTGCACTTTTATGCTGTTCTGCATTAAAAATGTAAAAAAAAAAGGTCTAATAAAATAAGATATAATAATAATAAATATGATAATTTCTTGCTGTTTCTCCAGGTCGTGGCCACGTTCAGGAGGCAGGCCAAAGTTCCGTTCTTCTCCGTGCTTCACTTGTCCTCCTTTTCAAAGCAGTCCCAGAACCTGCATCTTAATCTGGACCACGAGGTAAAGACTTTGAGTTATGGATCAAAGTGTGTGTGTCTGTGTCGTGCTCACAATGTGTGTGTTGTTCTTGTAGGCGAGTGCACACCTCCGGGACATGTGCGCAGTTTTCGCCGGACCACTTCCTGGGGGTTTCTCCGAGAGGGAAGTACGGCGACTGTTCCGCTGCTGTGGACACGTCCGGACTGTCCAAATGCTGAATGGGACACACAGGGTACGCCTCTGTCGCAACATGCCTCCTTCCGGCTTCTTCTTCTGTTGAACGGACACGGAATGAGGAGGACCTCCTCGTCTTTGCCCTGCTGACTTCTTGGGGATGTTTTTCCCTGCGCAGGTTCACGCCTTGGTAAGGTTCCAGATGTTGGAAGGCGCCGTGCTGGCACTGCAAGCTTTGAATGGCATCCATTTGCAAGGACACACCTTGAAGGTAAAGACCACCCACCACACCGTTCCACAACACGTCCTCCTAAATCACTATTTTATTTCAATACATACTCTATACAACTTTGTCTTTGGAGTAGAGTGGCTGTCCAGTAACTCCTGAGTTTGGACAACGTATACACACCCCACTCCATCCATCCATCCATCTATCATCTTCTGCTTATCCGAGGTCGGGTCGCGGGGGCAGCAGCCTAAGCAGGGAAGCCCAGACTTCCCTCTCTCCAGCCACTTCATCTAGCTCTTCCCGGGGGATCCCGAGGCGTTCCCAGGCCAGCCGGCAGACATAGTCTTCCCAACGTGTCCTGGGTCTTCCCCGTGGCCTCCTACCGGTTGGACGTGCCCTAAACACCTCCCTAGGGAGGCGTTCGGGTGCCCGAACCGCCTCATCTGGTTCCTCTCGATGTGGAGGAGCAGCGGCTTTACGTTGAGCTTCTCACCCTATCTCTAAGGGAGAGCCCCGCCACCCGGCGGAGGAAACTCATTTCGGCCACTTGTACCCGTGATCTTATCCTTTCGGTCATGACCCAAAGCTCATGACCATAGGTGAGGATGGGAACGTAGATCGACCGGTAAATTGAGTGCTTTGCCTTCTGGCTCAGCTCCTTCTTCACCACAACGGATCGGTACAACGTCCGCATTACTGAAGACGCCGCACCGATCCGCCTGTCGATCTCACGATCCACTCTTCCCCCACTCGTGAACAAGACTCCTAGGTACTTGAACTCCTCCATTTGGGGCAGGGTCTCCTCCCCAACCCGGAGATGGCACTCCACCCTTTTCCGGGCGAGAACCATGGACTCGGACTTGGAGGTGCTGATTCTCATTCCGGTCGCTTCACACTCGGCTGCGAACCGATCCAGTGAGAGCTGAAGATCCCGGTCAGATGAAGCCATCAGGACCACATCATCTGCAAAAAGCAGAGACCTAATCCCGTGGCCACCAAACCGGATCCCCTCAACGCCTTGGCTGCGCCTAGAAATTCTGTCCATAAAAGTTATGAACAGAATCGGTGACAAAGGACAGCCTTGGCGGAGTCCAACCGTCACTGGAAACGTGTCCGACTTACTGCCAGCAATGCGGACCAAGCTCTGAAACTGATCATACAGGGAGCGGACTGCCACAATAAGACAGTCCGGTACCCCATACTCTCTGAGCACTCCTCAAAGGACTTCCCGAGGGACACGGTCGAATGCCTTCTCCAAGTCCACAAATATATATATATATATATATATATATATATATATATATCCATCCATCCATCCATTTTCTACCGCTTATTCCCTTTCGGGGTCGCGGGGGGCGCTGGCGCCTATCTCAGCTACAATCGGGCGGAAGGCGGGGTACACCCTGGACAAGTCGCCACCTCATCGCAGGGCCAACACAGATAGACAGACAACATTCACACTCACATTCACACACTAGGGCCAATTTAGTGTTGCCAATCAACCTATCCCCAGGTGCATGTCTTTGGAAGTGGGAGGAAGCCGGAGTACCCGGAGGGAACCCACGCATTCACGGGGAGAACATGCAAACTCCACACAGAAAGATCCCGAGCCTGGATTTGAACCCAGGACTGCAGGACCTTCGTATTGTGAGGCAGACGCACTAACCCCTCTGCCACCGTGAAGCCCATATATATATATATATATATATATATATATATATATATATATATGTGTGTACAGTACAGGCCAAAAGTTTTGTACATATATATATATATATATATATACAGTACAGGCCAAAAGTTTGGACACATTTTCTCCTCATTCAATGTGTTTTCTTTATTTTCATGACTATTTACATTGTAGATTGTCACTGAAGGCATCAAAACTATGAATGAACACACATGGAGTTATGTACTTAACATTAGTTTCCTCAAAAGAGCCACTCTTTGTTCTAATTAAATTGTAAATGGGTTATACTTGTATAGCGCTTTTGTACCTTCAAGGTACTCAAAGCGCTTTGACACTATTTCCACATCCACACACACTCACACACCGATGGCGGGAGCTGCAAGGGTGACGTGTCTTGCTCAAGCACACAACGGACGTGACAAAGTTGGAAGAAGGTGGGGATTGAACCAGGAACCCTCAGATTGCTGGCACGGCCCAACCGTGCCGAGCCACGCCGTCCCCATAGTTACAGCTTTGCACACTCTTGGCATTCTCTCGATGAGCTTCAAGCACACGAGTGAAGTGAAAACCCTTTCAGGTGACGACTATCGAGAGAATACCATGAGTGGGCAAAAGAGTAATCAATAATAATAACTAAATACATTACATATGCATAAAAAATAGTTTTCTTTTGTATTATTATTTTTTAATGAATTAACCACTTAAGGCCCAACCTCTTTGTTACATGCTTTTTTTATTCCATTGTATGTTATACTCTTCTGACACCACCAGATGGCAGTATAAGTGTCCACATAAGCGACCATAAGACCCCAATTCAGTAGTTTACACAATTTTGGAAATAAGAGCTAAAAGGTGCTGTCCACGAATGTGGCCAACAAAGCCTTTGGAGGTTGTGGGTAACATTTATGACAACCTTTTTCCAAAACACAATATAGAATGTGAGATTTAACAGGATGATGCACACATTTATCATTTGTTTTCAAAATGCTTACAAAAAAATAGGACCTCAAAACTTTATTGTGGGACCCCATTTTTAAGACTTGATGGGGTTTCCGGGACCCCGTTTTGAAAATTCCTGATTGGGTATTGGTGCGTGTAAAACAGCAGCCTGCGGGCTGTGGTCTGCGGGCCAATTCGAATACTAATCAAACATTATCCAGGGGGCCATGGATAATTAATTTGCGGGCTGAATCTGGCCCGCGGGCCTTGACTTTGACACCGCAGGCCTTCGCATGATTACCTTTTGTAAATGACTTGACTAAACTGGAAGAAAATCTGGAGGACATCTAGAGTTGAGATATCCGATAATATTGGACTGCTGATATTATCGGCCGATAAATGCTTTAAAATGTAATATCGGAAATTATCAGTATCTGTTTCAAAAAGTTCAATTAATGACTTTTTAAAACCCCGCTGTACACACGGACGTAGGGCGAAGTACAGAGCGCCAATAAACCTTAAAGGCACTGCCTTTGCGTGCCGGTCCAATCACATAATATCTACGGCTTTTCACACACACGAGTGAATGCAAGGCATACTTGGTCAACAGCCATACAGGTCACACTGAGGGTGGCCGTATAAACAACTGTAGCACTGTTACAAATATGCGCAACACTGTAAACGCACACCAAACAAGAATGACAAACACATTTCGGGAGAACATCCGCACCGCAACAGAACAAATACCCAGAATCCCTTGCAGCTAGGGGTGTAACGGTACGTGTATTTGTATCGAACCGTTTCGGTACGGGGGGTTCGGTTCAGAGGTGTACCGAACAAGTACATGCTAGCAGCAAGGACAACATGTTAAAGCCAGGGCTAGAAGACCCTCCTGCCTCGTTAAAGATCTCCCGTTTGGGAACACTTTGACTGTGCGATACAACAATGGAGGACGGAGGTTTGCTAAGATTGTTCAGCAGTTGCTTCTGACAACACGTCAAACATGTGTTGCACCTTTCCTGCTTCCGGCTCCCATAATGTCTCCCTTGCGCGCACAACCCTTCACTCTACCCGGCAGTGGGTCTCCAAAGCTGCGGACTCCAGGGTAAATGAAGAGTCCAGCTATTAGTTGCAAATCGTGGTTTTATTGAAGTCTTGCACACAGCCAAGCCAACAAAACACCAGCCGCACTCGCGCTAAGGTCCCTCACCTCACTCGCTCACACACTGACTGACGTCACATGCGTCACATAATAAAGGGCCACACACACGCTACTCTCATAAAGCAGTGGTTCTTAACCTTTTTTTAGTGATGTACCCCCTGTGAACATTTTTTTAATTCAAGTAGCCCCTAATCACAGCAAAGCATTTTGGGTTGAAAAAAAGATAAAGAAGTAAAATAAAGCACTATGTCATCAGTTTCTGATTTATTAAATTGTATAACAGTGCAAAATATTGCTCATTTGTAGTGGTCTCTCTTGAACTATTTGGAAAGAAAGATATACAAACAACTAAAAAGTTGTTGAAAAATAAACAAGTGATTCAATTATAAATAAAGATTTATACAAATATAAGTAATCATCAACTTAAAGTGCCCTTTTTGGGGATTGTAATAGAGATCCATCTGGATTCATGAACTTTATTCTAAACCTTTCTTCACAAAAAAAAGGAATCTTTAACATCAATATTTATGGAACATGTCTACAAAAAACAGCGGGCAATGTTGATGAACATGGACCCTGACTTAAACAAGTTGAAAAACATATTGGGGTGTTAGCATTTAGTGGTCAATTGTATGGAATATGTACTGTACTGTGCAATCTACTAATAAAAGTCTCAATCAATCAATCAATCAAAAAAAGCACTTTATATGTAGAAAAGTTTTGTTAAGAAACCATTCTGAGCCTTAACTTATTTAGTTTTTATTTGATATGTTATATAGGTATTAACCCTGGCAATGGACCCTGTGTGTATATGTATGTTATGCCATTGTTTACAAATTTGGTAAATAAATAACCAAAAAATGTACATTTTGTTGTTTTCTTACTGTACCGAAAATGAACCGAACCGTGACCTCTAAACCGAGGTACGTACCATACCGAAATTTTTGTGTACCGTTACACCCCTACTTGCAGCGCTAACTCTTCCGGGACACTACAATATACACCCCCCCCCTCCCAACACACACACACAAACCTCAACCTCGCCCCTCCAACCCCGCCCACCTGTCCCAAATTCCAAGCTGCTGTTTTGAGGCATGTTAATAAAAAAAAAATTATGCACTTTGTGACTTCAATAATAAATATGGCAGTGCCATGTTGGCACTTTTTTCCATTATTTGAGTTGATTTATTTTGGAAAACCTTGTTACATTGTTTAATGCATCCAGCGAGGCATCACAACAAAATTAGGCATAATAATGTGTTAATTCCACGACTGTATATATCGGTATCAGTTGATATCGGAATCGGTAATTGAGAGTTGGACAATATCGGCAAAAAAGCCATTATCGGACATCTCTAATTTAGAGGTTAACTGGCTGTCCAGTAAGCAGGCTGCAAGACAGCTTGTATCGGACATTTCATATGCAAGCTGATATAATCCGATACTTTTTCTATTTTGCGGATATTGGACCGATATCATTATCAGCTCGGGACAGCCCTAATATTCGTTGCCTCTCTTAGGTACAAAGGCCAGTCAACGAGTCGACGCTGGACTTTGAGGAGACTCTGGACGCGCTGATGAGCGACGTACTCAACACACGACGACTCTACGCGGTGCAGCTCCACCCGCTTTTTGCCCACAGCGTCTGCGGGAAGCATGACGGACACAAAATAAACGGCGACGCATCGGCGTCCCTTCCTGCCAAGACTTCTTCAGAGTTGCGTGAGGAAACGCTCACACAGACATTCAGCCGCTTTGGTGCTGTGGAAAGAGTCTTCACGACCGCTAAACCTGGAAGACGAGCAAGATACGCGTGCATAGGTAAGGAGACGAAGATACTTCTGGTTTTGGAATAAGCGAAACAAAGCTTTAAGATGCGGGAAGGGCAACCGTTGAGGTATCGTATTTTCCGGACTATAAAGTGCACTTAAAATCCTTTTTTTTTTTCTCATAACTCGACAGTGCGCCTAAAACTCAGTACGCCAAATGTACAGAATAATTCTGGTTTTGCTTACCGACCTCGAAGCAATTTTATTTGGTACATTGTCTAATGATAAGTATGACAAGTAGATGGCAGTCAAACATAAGAGATACGTATAGACTGCACTATGATGGCAATATGACTCAAGTAAACAACAACAACATTTTATATGTTCCATTGAAAATATCGAACATTACACACCGCGCTCACAAATCTATCAAAATGTTTTAGTACAACTTTGGCAAACTATGAAGCCGCACCGCTTGATGGATTGTACTGTGCTCCAACATAGGAGTATTATTATGGTGTGTGTATATAAGGTAAGACATATTGTCTGGCTTTTTGTTTTGCAATATTATGCAAAAGCAAATGTTCTTACCTTCTGCTACCTACTGATCTGTATTTGGGATCTGCATAAATTCTGAAAAATTGCACGCCTCCGCCCTTTTAGTCTGTGTCGACACCGTCGTCGATAAGCTTCTTCTTATTTTCTCTTTTTTCTTGTTATGGGTCATTCATCCTCCGCTGTTGACTTTTCTAATATAAAGTAGTGTAAAGTTCTTACTTATATCTGTCAGTAAACTCGCCATGAAAGCGCTAAAACATACTGGTGTAGTGAGTTTACATTATTCACCCAAAAAACTTTAGTTATTAGAGAGTTCTATTTGGATGGTTTTTCATGGGGAAAATTTCTGATGTTATTGTTTCCGGATGAGCAGATGCTGCTCTGTTATTGATTTAAATAAAGTGTGAATGTCATTAAAACAGTTAGCTCCATCTTTTGACACTTCTTCCACTCCCGTCCTTGCACACTACAACGCTACAACAAAGATGCCGGGGAGAAGACGCTGCCGAAGGTGAGCTACGTAAATAAGACCGCCCACAAAACGGTGCAACCGGAAGCGACTGTCAGAAAGCTGTCAGAAAGCGGCTTAAAGATGGTCTGTAAAGCATCATCTATGGAACATTTTGACCAAAGAACCACCATTACATGTTATGTAGACCACAAGGAAGTTTTTACATGTAGAAAAAAAAACAAAAATATGACTCCTTTAATGCGCCCTATAATCCGTTGCGCCTTTTGTATGAAAAAAGATAAAAAATAAACCATTTTTCGGCAGTGCGCCTTATATTGGGGCGGTATAGTTCGGTTGGTAGAGTGGCCGTGCCAGCAATTTGAGAGTTCCAGGTTCGATCCCCACTTCCGCCATTGGGCAAGACACTTTACCCACCTGCTCCCAGTGCCACCCACACTGGTTTAAATGTAACTTAAATATTGGGTTTCACAATGTAAAGTGCTTTGAGTCACTAGAGAAAAGCGCTAAATAAATATAATTCACTTCACACTTCACTTACATCCAATGCACCCTATGATTCGGAAAATACGGTACATACTTTCATGTTAAAGTCTCAAAAAGTGTTAAGTAAGACCAAACTAAGACTTGTCGCTAGTTCCTTTTTTGCAAAAGAGTTATATAAAGTTGCTAATATGGCAACACTGATCGCTCCCGCTACGTCTTCTTATTCTCTGGCAGACCAGTGTCAAAAAGCAGAGTTATGATGTCGTCTACTGTACGATGTGGTAACTACAAGCTGCATTCAGAGACAGTCCCGTTATAATGTGTTTATGAGCAAGTGGGCACCACAAACAAATGGTAAACACTAGAATAATCTGTTCTAGATTCAAGCTGCGGCCATCCTAAAACCTTTAATTAAACGTACAGCCGATGTTTTATGTAACGTTTTAGCATTCTAACCACTGTCATACAAGTGTAAAAAGAAGTTAACTCTTAAAATTAATATTGTTTTTTTACCTAATAGAGTTTGAGGGTCCAGAGGGGAAAGATGCGGCCATTAGCGCTTCAGAAGAACTTTGGAGGGAAAACTTCCTCGTCTGTCCATCACTGACTCCGCCCCACATGACATCATGGCCTGCTGACGAAGAAGAGCATGTAAAAATTTATATTTTTATCATTCAAACTGGGCTTGTTTTTATTGCTCAACACTTTAGTTTCCCCACCTCTGTTATTCTGCAATGACTTTTTGTTATTGTG